>NC_137006.1:15775129-15935129 GCF_032717465.1 Coenobita brevimanus
AATCCACAGAATTCACTTTAATACGCCTCCGTTCATTCCAGTCTTCAAACAATTTTCTTTCCCCCCAAATAGGCGGAGAAGTCGATGAATGTTGTGTCCAATCAATCCAGTTCAGAAAGTCTTCCGTAACGTCGGTGCAGCCGTGTGGAAATAGCAACGGTACAATGAAAAGCTCTTTTCTAATTTTCCCTCCCACTCATTCCTATTCAAATCTCGATGTGTTGTGAACGAACTTTCATCAAACCTTCAAAAAATAGCAGCTATTTTGATATGTGACGACCATTACTTTTAGAAGGGATTTGATAAGAAATCGACCGAATACCATCTGCCATATTTATTATAACATGGAAAGGCCTTTTGATAATCGCTGCGGCTATATTTCGATGAGTTTTGCTAATTTTTACCTCCTGCCTTTAGGAAGGCGAGGTGATCTTTTACTGTGTTTCTGTGCGTGCGTGAGTGTGCGTGTGTGTGTTTGTGTCTGTGTGTTGTTTTGCAATATAACGCACAAAAAATTTTCTGGTTCATTTCAGATGTTGATAGGAAAGGGTGGGTGTTTACTGTCTTCATGAGAAAATTCTTTGACCCTAACATCTAAAGAGATCTTTTCTATTTTATTCCTATTCTCACCAGACATTTTTGTCCAGGAGAAACTGGAAATATTACATGTGGGTTTCGTACACCGTTTCATTTCAAGGGACTCTCCTTTATAAAATAAAACAGTCGGTCTGTTGCTAACTTTATGTAAAGGTCACTGTGCTAAAGATTTTAGGGGAGGAGAGAGGGTTGGTACTGGCTCTTAAATTCTGATTCTGGGAGACCTGGATCAAGTGTCCGGTAACCCGCCTCCCCTTTTTGTTCACAGTTTTCGTTAAAACTCATTTTTCTTTGCACAGACACATGAGTGTTCTGGTGACAGCCGCAACAATATAAAATATTATTCACCTCTTTTGGATAGACTTATACTCTCTTCTTGCTTTCTCGATAATTACGTTTTATTTTTATTTAGAAAGACTCTTTGATCTAAAGAGCTAAGATCCAGTCATCAGTAACCTATTCAGTGTACAAGGTGACCTCCAAACTTAGCAAGCCTGTCTAACGGTCACATAAAAAAAAAAAAAATCCAGAAATCCTTTGATTTAGAATCCTTTGATTTAGAATGTTTTATGTTGTTCTTGCTAAAGACACATTCTTTGTACTGAACTACGCATTAAAAGACATTACCTTGACTTCTCTTTGTCATGCCTGTATTAGTTTTTCAAATTGTGTTAAGTATTAACTGTCAGTCATTTTTCTAGCACTAAATTATATTTAACTTGGCAGTTTAAAACATATTTCTGAAACTCATTCAGGACGTGATCGATTTTAGGTATTTTATTCATGATACTCTCAGATAATTATAAGTAACGTACGATTTACTTTTCATCGTCTGAGTGTTATGATTCATCGTGTAATACGGTTAGAGTGTGAGTTTAGACAGATGACAGGAAGAAAGGAGACTTAAAAATTTAAATTACTTTGGCAGTGTTGACTTCGTCGAACTTCTTTATCGAAATGTTTATGTTGGATATTACACCTTCATATTGTAGTGAATGGTATCATTATCTTCTTGCTTTCGGCCTAGTTTAAATCACTGACAAACATTACGAAGTTATAAATGACTAAACTGAATAAGCAGATCAGGATAACATGTTACGAAATGATTAAAACCTGTTTGAAGGAAAACTAGATTCTCAGTCTCATATTTTTCCCCTCGACATGGTGGGGTCTGGGACTAGGCTACCGGTGGGCAATACATTTAAGTGAAGAAAACTAGAGTACTATCCTTGGTTGCTTTACGCAATCCAAAACTCTCCTGTCACCTCTTGACAATCGAAATTATGGAAGACCGTCACTGTTACTGCAACACATTAGTGTGAAAATCCAAAGAATTCCCTTTACTACGGCTCCGTTCATTCCAGTTTTCAAACAATTTCCTTTCCCCCCAAATACGCGGAGAAGTCGATGAATGCTGTGTCCAATCAATCCAGTTCAGAAAATCTCCCGTAACGTCGGTGCAGCCGTCTGGAAATAGCAACGGTACAAGGAAAAGCCTTTTTCTGATTTTCTCTCCCACCCATTCCTATTCAAATCTCAATGCGTTGTGAACGAACTTTCATCAAACCTTCAGGAAATAGCAGCTATTTGGATATGTGACGACCATTACTTTTAGAAGGGATTTGATCAGAAATCGACCGAATACCATCCGCCATATTTTTTATGGTATGGAAAGGCTTTTTGATAAACGCTGCGGCTATATTTCGATGAGTTTTGCTAATTTTTACCTCCTGCCTTTAGGAAGGCGAGGTGATATTTTACTGTGTTTCTGTGCTTGCGTGAATGTGTGTGTGTGTGTGTGTGTGTGTGTGTGTGTGTGTGTGTGTGTGTGTGTGTTGTTTTGCAATGTAACACACAAAATTTTCTAGTTCATTTCAGATGTTGATAGGAAAGGGTGGGGGTTTACTGTCTTCATTACATAATTCTTAGACCCCAACATCTTAAGAGACCTTTTCTGTTTTATTCCTCTTCTAAGAGACATGTTTGTCCAGGCGAAACTGGAAATATTACATGTAGGTTTCACACACCGTTTTATTTCAAGGGACTCTCCTCTATAAAATAAAACAGTCGGTCTGTTGCTAACTTTATGTAAACGTCACTGTGGAAAAGAATTTAGGGGAGGAGAGAGGGTTGGTACTGGCTCTTAACCCGCCCCGTCCCGACGACGTATGGGTACGTCACCACGATTTGCATTTGCCAGTCCCGGCGACGTACCAGTACGTCGTGCAATTGCAAGGTACCTAATTTGCACAATTTTCAATTTTCGCACGTGATTTTTCGTATGTATACACGGGACACCTTCCTCTATTCCTGTACAAGATACCAAGCAGGGACAATGCCTTACACTGCATAACCTCCCCCCTCCCCCCCTCATGCCATTGTCTTGGCAAAGGACCTGTTACCAGTGACCTGGCTAGTAAAGTTATTCAGGGTCAGAGTGATTCCCCAATCGATGACAATGTGGAGGACAATGTTTACATAGCATTAGAAGAAGAAACAGCCAGAAATAATGATCAGGTAGTGTGGCAAAAACAGGTCAGGTATGGTGATTAGTTAGTGAGTGAAACAATGCTTATAATGCCTTTATTACTGCTTGAAAACCAATATACTGTCATACTACATATACATTCGTACCAAGTAAATAAATAAATACCGTTTATGAGTGGATAAAATAGTTACCCTCCCATAGAACTCGTTTTCTTTGGTGCCAGCATGTTAGAAAACCCACTCAGGTAAGGAGGAACTCCTACCTGGATTGGGCACTTTAAACCTCAGGAGAGCGATTTCTCTATGAATTTTCGATGTTTCTCACCAAAAGCGAAGGTTTTAGCCAAAAAAAAAAAAATCGAAAATACCTCGGGACTGGGGGATGTCAGAGGTGCGGAAAACCTCGGGACGTGACGGGTTAAACTCTGATTCTGGGAGACCGGGATCAAGTGTCCGGTAACCCGCCTCCCCTTTTTTCTTCACAGTTTTCGTTAAAACTCATTTTCTTTGCACAGAGACATGAGTGTTCTGGTGACAGCCGCAACAATATAAAATATTATTCACCGCTTTTGGATACTGCCTTATACTCTTTTCTTGCTTTCTCGATCATTACGTTTTATTTTTATTTAGAAAGATTCTTTGATCTAAAGAGCTAAGATGCAGTCTTCAGTAACCTATTCAGTGTACAAGGTGACCTCCAAACTTAGCAAGCCTGTCTAACGGTCACATAAAAGAAAAAAAAAAAAAAAATGTTTTGATCGATTAGATTTAGAATGTTTTATGTTGTTCTTGCTAAAGACACATTCCTTATACTGAAATGCGCATCAAAAGACATTACCTTGACTTCTCTTTGTAATGGCTGTATTAGTTTTTCAAATTGTGATAAGTTTTATTTGTCAGTCATTTTTCTAGCACTAAATTATTTTTAACTTGGCAGTTTAAAACATAATCCTGAAACTCATTCAGGACGTGATCGATTTTAGGTATTTTATTCGTGATACTCTCAGACAATTATAAGTAACGTACGATTTACTTTTCATCGTCTGAGTGTCATGATTCATCGTGTAATACAGGTAGAGTGTGAGTTTAGACAGATGACAGGAAGAAAGGAGACAAAAAAATTTAAATTACTTTGGCAGTGTTGACTTCGTAGAACTTATTTGTCGAAATGTTTATGTTGGATATTACACCTTCATATTGTAGTGAATGGTATCATTATCTTCTTGCTTTCGGCATAGTTTGCATCACTGACAAACATTACGAAGTTATTAATGATTAAATTGAATAAGAGGATCAGGATAACATGTTACGAAATGATTTAAACCTGAATAAAGGAAAACTAGATTGTCCGTGTCAGGTTATTCCCCTCGACATTGTGGGGTCTGGGGCTAGGCTACCGGTGGCCAATACATTTAAGAGAAGAAGACTAGAGTACTATCCTTGGTTGCTTTACGCATTCGAAAACTCTCCTGTCACCTCTTGACAATCGAAATTATGCAAGGCCGTCACTGTTACTGGAACACACTAGTGTGAAAATCCACAGAATTCACTTTAATACGCCTCCGTTCATTCCAGTCTTCAAACAATTTTCTTTCCCCCCAAATAGGCGGAGAAGTCGATGAATGTTGTGTCCAATCAATCCAGTTCAGAAAGTCTTCCGTAACGTCGGTGCAGCCGTGTGGAAATAGCAACGGTACAATGAAAAGCTCTTTTCTAATTTTCCCTCCCACTCATTCCTATTCAAATCTCGATGTGTTGTGAACGAACTTTCATCAAACCTTCAAAAAATAGCAGCTATTTTGATATGTGACGACCATTACTTTTAGAAGGGATTTGATAAGAAATCGACCGAATACCATCTGCCATATTTATTATAACATGGAAAGGCCTTTTGATAATCGCTGCGGCTATATTTCGATGAGTTTGGCTAATTTTTACCTCCTGCGTTTAGGAAGGCGAGGTGATATTTTACTGTGTTTCTGTGCGTCCGTGAGTGTATGTGTGTGTGTGTGTGTGTGTGTGTGTGTGTGTGTGTGTGTGTGTCTGTGTGTTGTTTTGCAATATAATACACAAAAAATTTTCTGGTTCATTTCAGATGTTGATAGGAAAGGGTGGGTGTTTACTGTCTTCATTAGAAAATTCTTAGACCCTAACATCTAAAGAGATCTTTTCTCTTTTATTCCTATTCTCACCAGACATTTTTGTCCAGGCGAAACTGGAAATATTACATGTAGGTTTCATACACCGTTTCATTTCAAGGGACTCTCCTCTATAAAATAAAACAGTCGGTCTGTTGCTAACTTTATGTAAACGTCACTGTGCTAAAGATTTTAGGGGAGGAGAGAGGGTTGGTACTGGCTCTTAAACTTTGATTCTGGGAGACCTGGATCAAGTGTCCGGTAACCCGCCTCCCCTTTTTTCTTCACAGTTTTCGTTAAAACTCATTTTTCTTTGCACAGACACATGAGTGTTCTGGTGACAGCCGCAACAATATAAAATATTATTCACCACTTTTGGATACTGACTTATACTCTCTTCTTGCTTTCTCGATAATTACGTTTTATTTTTATTTAGAAAGACTCTTTGATCTAAAGAGCTAAGATGCAGTCTTCAGTAACCTATTCAGTGTGCAAGGTGACCTCCAAACTTAGCAAGCCTGTCTAACGGTCACATAAAAAAAAAAAAAATCCAGAAAACCTTTGATTTAGAATGTTTGATTTAAAATATTTTATGTTGTTCTTGCTAAAGACACATTCTTTGTACTGAACTACGCATTAAAAGACATTACCTTGACTTCTCTTTGTCATGGCTGCTTTAGTTTTTCAAATTGTGATAACTATTAACTGTCAGTCATTTATTTGACACTAAATTATATTTAACTTGGCAGTTTAAAGCATAATCCTGAAACTCAATCAGGACGTGATCGATTTTAGGTATTTTATTGGTGATACTCTCAGATAATTATAAGTAACGTACGATTTACTTTTCATCGTCTGAGTGTTATGATTCATCGTGTAATACAGTTAGAGTGTGAGTTTAGACAGATGACAGGAAGAAAGGAGACATAAAAATTTAAATTACTTTGGCAGTGTTGACTTCGTAGAACTTCTTTATCGAAATGTTTATGTTGGATATTACACCTTCATATTGTAGTGAACGGTATCATTATCTTCTTGCTTTCGGCATAGTTTAAATCACTGACAAACATTACGAAGTTATAAATGACTAAACTGAATAAGCAGATCAGGATAACATGTTACGAAATTATTTAAACCTGATTGAAGGAAAACTAGATTCTCAGTGTCATGTTATTCCCCTCGACATGGTGGGGTCTGGGACTAGGCTACCGGTGGCCAATACATTTAAGAGAAGAAGACTAGAGTACTATCCTTGGTTGCTTTACGCAATCCAGAACTCTCCTGTCACGTCTTGACAATCGAAATTATGCAAGACCGTCACTGTTACTGGAACACACTAGTGTGAAAATCCAGAGAATTCCCTTTAATACGCCTCCGTTCATTCCAGTTTTCAAACCATTTTCTTTCCCCCCAAATAGGCGGAGAAGTCGATGAATGCTATGTCCAATCAATCCAGTTCAGAAAGTCTCCCATAAAGTTGGTGCAGCCGTCTGGAAATAGCAACGGTACAATGAAAAGCTTTTTTCTGCTTTTCCCTCCCACCCATTCCTATTCAAATCGCGATGCGTTGTGAACGAACTTTCATCAAACCTTCAGGAAATAGTAACTATTTGAACATGTGACGACCATTACTTTTAGAAGGGATTTGACAAGAAATCGACCGAATACCATCCGCCATATTTTTTATAATATGGAAAGGCTTTATGATAAACGCTGCGGCTATATTTCCATGAGTTTGGCTAATTTTTACCTCCTGCCTTTCGGAAGGCGAGGTGATATTTTACTGTGTTTCTGTGCGTGCGTGAGTGTGTGTGTGTGTGTGTGTGTGTGTGTGTGTGTGTGTGTGTGTGTGTGTGTTGTTTTGCAATATAACACACAAAATTTTCTGGTTCATTTCGGATGTTGATAGGAAAGGGTGGGTGTTTACTATCTTCATTAGAAAATTCTTAGACCCTAACATCTAAAGAGATCTTTTCTCTTTTATTTCTATTCTCACCAGACATTTTTGTCCAGGCGAAACTGGAAATATTACATGTAGGTTTCATACACCGTTTCATTTCAAGGGACTCTCCTCTATAAAATAAAACAGTCGGTCTGTTGCTAACTTTATGTAAACGTCACTGTGCTAAAGATTTTAGGGGAGGAGAGAGGGTTGGTACTGGCTCTTAAACTCTGATTCTGGGAGACCGGGATCAAGTGTCCGGTAACCCGCCTCCCCTTTTTTCTTCACAGTTTTCGTTAAAACTCATTTTTCTTTGCACAGACACATGAGTGTTCTGGTGACAGCCGCAACAATATAAAATATTATTCACCACTTTTGGATACTGACTTATACTCTCTTCTTGCTTTCTCGATAATTACGTTTTATTTTTATTTAGAAAGGCTCTTTGATCTAAAGAGCTAAGATGCAGTTTTTAGTAACCTATTCAGTGTACAAGGTGACCTCCAAACTTGGCAAGCCTGTTTAACGGTCACATAAAAGAAAAAAAAAATCCAGAAATCCTTTGATCGATTAGATTTAGAATGTTTTATGTTGTTCTTGCTAAAGACACATTCTTTGGACTGAACTGCGCATTAAAAGACATTACCTTGACTTCTCTTTGTCATGGCTGTATTAGTTTTTCAAATTGTGATAAGTATTAACTGTCAGTCATTTTTATAGCACTAAATTATATTTAACTTGCCAGTTTAAAACATAATCCTGAAACTCATTCAGGACGTGATCGATTTTAGGTATTATATTCGTGATACTCTCATTTAATTATAAGTAACGTACGATTTACTTTTCATCGTCTGAGTGTTATGATTCATCGTGTAATACAGGTAGAGTGTGAGTTTAGACAGATGACAGGAAGAAAGGAGACATAAAAATTTAAATTACTTTGGCAGTGTTGACTTCGTAGAACTTCTTTGTCGAAATGTTTATGTTGGATATTATACCTTCATATTGTAGTAAATGGTATCATTATCTTCTTGCTTTCGGCATAGTTTGCATCACTGACAAACATTACGAAGTTATTAATTATTAAATTGAATAAGAAGATCAGGATAACATGTTACGAAATGATTTAAACCTGAATAAAGGAAAACTAGTTTGTCCGTGTCATGTTATTCTTCTCGACATTGTGGGGTCTGGGGCTAGGCTACCGATGGCCAATACATTTAAGAGAAGAAGACTAGAGTACTATCCTTGGTTGCTTTACGCAATCCAAAACTCTCCTGTCACCTCTTGACAATCGAAATTATGCAAGACCGTCACTGTTACTGGAACACACTAGTGTGAAAATCCACAGAATTCCCTTTAATACGCCTCCGTTCATTCCAGTCTTCAAACAATTTTCTTTCCCCCCAAATAGGCGGAGAAGTCGATGAATGTTGTGTCCAATCAATCCAGTTCAGAAAGTCTTCCGTAACGTCGGTGCAGCCGTGTGGAAATAGCAACGGTACAATGAAAAGCTCTTTTCTAATTTTCCCTCCCACTCATTCCTATTCAAATCTCGATGTGTTGTGAACGAACTTTCATCAAACCTTCAAAAAATAGCAGCTATTTTGATATGTGACGACCATTACTTTTAGAAGGGATTTGATAAGAAATCGACCGAATACCATCTGCCATATTTATTATAACATGGAAAGGCCTTTTGATAATCGCTGCGGCTATATTTCGATGAGTTTTGCTAATTTTTACCTCCTGCCTTTAGGAAGGCGAGGTGATCTTTTACTGTGTTTCTGTGCGTGCGTGAGTGTGCGTGTGTGTGTTTGTGTCTGTGTGTGTGTGTGTGTGTGTGTGTCTGTATAACGCACAAAAAATTTTCTGGTTCATTTCAGATGTTGATAGGAAAGGGTGGGTGTTTACTGTCTTCATGAGAAAATTCTTTGACCCTAACATCTAAAGAGATCTTTTCTATTTTATTCCTATTCTCACCAGACATTTTTGTCCAGGAGAAACTGGAAATATTACATGTGGGTTTCGTACACCGTTTCATTTCAAGGGACTCTCCTTTATAAAATAAAACAGTCGGTCTGTTGCTAACTTTATGTAAAGGTCACTGTGCTAAAGATTTTAGGGGAGGAGAGAGGGTTGGTACTGGCTCTTAAACTCTGATTCTGGGAGACCTGGATCAAGTGTCCGGTAACCCGCCTCCCCTTTTTGTTCACAGTTTTCGTTAAAACTCATTTTTCTTTGCACAGACACATGAGTGTTCTGGTGACAGCCGCAACAATATAAAATATTATTCACCTCTTTTGGATAGACTTATACTCTCTTCTTGCTTTCTCGATAATTACGTTTTATTTTTATTTAGAAAGACTCTTTGATCTAAAGAGCTAAGATCCAGTCATCAGTAACCTATTCAGTGTACAAGGTGACCTCCAAACTTAGCAAGCCTGTCTAACGGTCACATAAAAGAAAAAGAAAATCCAGAAATCCTTTGATTTAGAATCCTTTGATTTAGAATGTTTTATGTTGCTCTTGCTAAAGACACATTCTTTGTACTGAACTACGCATTAAAAGACATTACCTTGACTTCTCTTTGTCATGCCTGTATTAGTTTTTCAAATTGTGTTAAATATTAACTGTCAGTCATTTTTCTAGCACTAAATTATATTTAACTTAGCAGTTTAAAACATATTTCTGAAACTCATTCAGGACGTGATCGATTTTAGGTATTTTATTCATGATACTCTCAGATAATTATAAGTAACGTACGATTTACTTTTCATCGTCTGAGTGTTATGATTCATCGTGTAATACGGTTAGAGTGTGAGTTTAGACAGATGACAGGAAGAAAGGAGACTTAAAAATTTAAATTACTTTGGCAGTGTTGACTTCGTCGAACTTCTTTATCGAAATGTTTATGTTGGATATTACACCTTCATATTGTAGTGAATGGTATCATTATCTTCTTGCTTTCGGCCTAGTTTAAATCACTGACAAACATTACGAAGTTATAAATGACTAAACTGAATAAGCAGATCAGGATAACATGTTACGAAATGATTAAAACCTGTTTGAAGGAAAACTAGATTCTCAGTCTCATGTTTTTCCCCTCGACATGGTGGGGTCTGGGACTAGGCTACCGGTGGGCAATACATTTAAGTGAAGAAAACTAGAGTACTATCCTTGGTTGCTTTACGCAATCCAAAACTCTCCTGTCACCTCTTGACAATCGAAATTATGGAAGACCGTCACTGTTACTGCAACACATTAGTGTGAAAATCCAAAGAATTCCCTTTACTACGCCTCCGTTCATTCCAGTTTTCAAACAATTTCCTTTCCCCCCAAATAGGCGGAGAAGTCGATGAATGCTGTGTCCAATCAATCCAGTTCAGAAAGTCTCCCGTAACGTCGGTGCAGCCGTCTGGAAATAGCAACGGTACAAGGAAAAGCCTTTTTCTGATTTTCTCTCCCACCCATTCCTATTCAAATCTCAATGCGTTGTGAACGAACTTTCATCAAACCTTCAGGAAATAGCAGCTATTTGGATATGTGACGACCATTACTTTTAGAAGGGATTTGATCAGAAATCGACCGAATACCATCCGCCATATTTTTTATGGTATGGAAAGGCTTTTTGATAAACGCTGCGGCTATATTTCGATGAGTTTTGCTAATTTTTACCTCCTGCCTTTAGGAAGGCGAGGTGATATTTTACTGTGTTTCTGTGCTTGCGTGAATGTGTGTGTGTGTGTGTGTGTGTGTGTGTGTGTGTGTGTGTGTGTGTGTGTGTGTGTTGTTTTGCAATGTAACACACAAAATTTTCTAGTTCATTTCAGATGTTGATAGGAAAGGGTGGGTGTTTACTGTCTTCATTACATAATTCTTAGACCCCAACATCTTAAGAGACCTTTTCTGTTTTATTCCTCTTCTAAGAGACATGTTTGTCCAGGCGAAACTGGAAATATTACATGTAGGTTTCACACACCGTTTTATTTCAAGGGACTCTCCTCTATAAAATAAAACAGTCGGTCTGTTGCTAACTTTATGTAAACGTCACTGTGGAAAAGAATTTAGGGGAGGAGAGAGGGTTGGTACTGGCTCTTAAACTCTGATTCTGGGAGACCGGGATCAAGTGTCCGGTAACCCGCCTCCCCTTTTTTCTTCACAGTTTTCGTTAAAACTCATTTTCTTTGCACAGAGACATGAGTGTTCTGGTGACAGCCGCAACAATATAAAATATTATTCACCGCTTTTGGATACTGCCTTATACTCTTTTCTTGCTTTCTCGATCATTACGTTTTATTTTTATTTAGAAAGATTCTTTGATCTAAAGAGCTAAGATGCAGTCTTCAGTAACCTATTCAGTGTACAAGGTGACCTCCAAACTTAGCAAGCCTGTCTAACGGTCACATAAAAGAAAAAAAAAAAAAAAAATGTTTTGATCGATTAGATTTAGAATGTTTTATGTTGTTCTTGCTAAAGACACATTCCTTATACTGAAATGCGCATCAAAAGACATTACCTTGACTTCTCTTTGTAATGGCTGTATTAGTTTTTCAAATAGTGATAAGTTCTATTTGTCAGTCATTTTTCTAGCACTAAATTATTTTTAACTTGGCAGTTTAAAACATAATCCTGAAACTCATTCAGGACGTGATCGATTTTAGGTATTTTATTCGTGATACTCTCAGATAATTATAAGTAACGTACGATTTACTTTTCATCGTCTGAGTGTCATGATTCATCGTGTAATACAGGTAGAGTGTGAGTTTAGACAGATGACAGGAAGAAAGGAGACAAAAAAATTTAAATTACTTTGGCAGTGTTGACTTCGTAGAACTTATTTGTCGAAATGTTTATGTTGGATATTACACCTTCATATTGTAGTGAATGGTATCATTATCTTCTTGCTTTCGGCATAGTTTGCATCACTGACAAACATTACGAAGTTATTAATGATTAAATTGAATAAGAAGATCAGGATAACATGTTACGAAATGATTTAAACCTGAATAAAGGAAAACTAGATTGTCCGTGTCAGGTTATTCCCCTCGACATTGTGGGGTCTGGGGCTAGGCTACCGGTGGCCAATACATTTAAGAGAAGAAGACTAGAGTACTATCCTTGGTTGCTTTACGCATTCGAAAACTCTCCTGTCACCTCTTGACAATCGAAATTATGCAAGGCCGTCACTGTTACTGGAACACACTAGTGTGAAAATCCACAGAATTCACTTTAATACGCCTCCGTTCATTCCAGTCTTCAAACAATTTTCTTTCCCCCCAAATAGGCGGAGAAGTCGATGAATGCTGTGTCCAATCAATCGAGTTCAGAAAGTCTCCCGTAACGTCGGTGCAGCCGTCTGGAAATAGCAACGGTACAATGAAAAGCTTTTTTCTGATTTTCCCTCCAACCCATTGCTATTCAAATCTCGATGCGTTGTGAACGAACTTTCGTCAAACCTTCAGGAAATAGCAGCTATTTGGATATGTGACGACCATTACTTTTAGAAGAGATCTGATAAGAAATCGACCGACTACCATCCGCCATATTTTTTATAATATGAAAAGGCTTTTTGATAAACGCTGCGGCTATATTTCGATGAGTTTTGCTAATTTTTACCTCCTGCCTTCAGGAAGGCGAGGTGATATTTTACTGTGTTTCTGTGCGTTCGTGAGTGTGTGTGTGTGTGTGTGTGTGTGTGTGTGTGTGTCTGTGTTTGTGTCTGTGTATTGTTACACACAAAAAATTATCTGGTTCATTTCAGATGTTGATAGGAAATGGAGGGTGTTTACTGTCTTCATTAGAAAATTCTTAGACCCTACCATCTAAAGAGATCTTTTCTCTTTTATTCCTATTCTCACCAGACATGTTTGTCCAGGCGAAACTGGAAATATTACATGTAGGTTTCATACACCGTTTCATTTCAAGGGACTCTCCTCTATAAAATAAAACAGTCGGTCTGTTGCTAACTTTATGTAAACGTCACTGTGCTAAAGATTTTAGGGGAGGAGAGAGGGTTGGTACTGGCTCTTAAACTCTGATTCTGGGAGACTAGGATCAAGTGTCCGGTAACCCGCCTCCCCTTTTTTCTTCTCAGTTTTCGTTAAAACTCATTTTTCTTTGAACAGACACATGAGTGTTCTGGTGACAGCCGGAAGAATATAAAATATTATTCACCACTTTTGGATACTGACTTATACTCTCTTCTTACTTTCTCGATAATTACGTTTTATTTTTATTTAGAAAAACCCTTTGATCTAAAGAGCTAAGATGCAGTCTTCAGTAACCTATTCAGTGTACAAGGTGACTTCCAAACTTAGCAAGCCTGTCTAACGGTCACATAAAAGAAAATGAAAATCCAGAAATCCTTTGATTTAGAATCATTTGATTTAGAATGTTTTATGTCGTTCTGGCTAAAGGCACATTCTTTGTACTGAACTGTGCATTAAAAGACATTACCTTGACTTCTCTTTGTCATGGCTGTATTAGTTTTTCAAATTGTGATTAGGATTAACTGTCACTCATTTTTCTAGCACTAAGTTATATTTAACTTGGCAGTTTAAAACATATTCCTGAAACTCATTCAGGACGTGGTCGATTTAAGGTATTTTATTCGTTATACTCTCAGATAATTATAAGTAACGTACGATTTACTTTTCATCGTCTGAGTGTTATGATTCATCGTGTAATACAGTTAGAGTGTTAGTTTAGACAGATGACAGGAAGAAAGGAGACATAAAAATTTGAATTACTTTGGCAGTGTTGACTTCGTAGAACTTTTTTATCGAAATGTTTATGTTGGATATTACACCTTTATATTGTAGTGAATGATATCATTATATTCTTGCTTTCGGCATAGTTTCCATCACTGACAAACATTATGAAGTTATAAATGACTAAACTGAATAAGTAGATCAGGATAACACGTTATGAAATTATTTAAACCTGATTGAAGGAAAACTAGATTCTCAGTGTCATGTTATTCCCCTCGACATGGTGGGGTCTGGGACTAGGCTACCGGTGGCCAATACATTTAAGAGAAGAAGACTAGAGTACTATTCTTGGTTGCTTTACGCAATCCAAAACTCTCCTGTCACCTCTTGACAATCAAAATTATGCAAGACCGTCACTGTTACTGGAACACACTGGTGTGAAAATTCACAGAATTCCCTTTAATACGCCTCCGTTCATTCCAGTCTTCAAGCAGTTTTCTTTCCCCCCAAATAGGCGGAGAAGTCGATGAATGCTGTGTCCAATCAATCCAGTTCAGAAACTCTCCCGTAACGTCGGTGCAGCCGTCTGGAAATAGCAACGGTACAATGAAAAGCTCTTTTCTGATTTTCCCTCCCACCCATTCCTATTCAAATCTCGATACGTTGTGGACAAACTTTCATTAAACCTTCAGGAAATAGCAGCTATTTGAATATATGACGACCATTAATTTTAGAAGGGATTTGATAAGAAATCGACCGAATACCATCCGGCCTATTTTTTATACTATGGAAAGGCTTTTTGATAAACACTGCGGCTATATTTCGATGAGTTTTTCTAATTTTTACCTTCTGCCTTTAGGAAAGCGAGGTGATATTTTACTGTGTTTCTGTGCGTGTGTGTGTGTGTGTGTGTGTGTGTGTGTGTGTGTGTGTGTGTTCTTTTGCAATATAACACACAAAAAATTTTCTGGTTCATTTCAGATGTTGATAGGAAAGGGTGGGTGTTTACTGTCTTCATTAGAAAATTCTTAGACCCTACCATCTAAAGAGATCTTTTCTCTTTTATTCCTATTCTCACCAGACATTTTTGTCCAGGCGAAACTGGAAATATTACATGTAGGTTTCATACACCGTTTCATTTCAAGGGACTCTCCTCTATATAATAAAACAGTCGGTTTGTTGCTAACTTTATGTAAACGTCACTGTACTAAAGATTTTAGAGGAGGAGAGAGGGTTGGTACTGGCTCTTACACTGATTCTGGGAGACCGGGATCAAGTGTCCGGTAACCCGCCTCCCCTTTTTTCTTCACAGTTTTCGTTAAAACTTATTTTTCTTTGCACAGACACATGAGTGTTCTGGTGACAGCCGCAACAATAGAAAATATTATTCACCACTTTTGGATACTGACTTATATTCTCTTCTTGCTTTCTCGATAATTACGTTTTATTTTTATTTAGAAAGACTCTTTGATCTAAAAAGCTAAGATGAAGTCTTCAGTAACCTATTCAGTGTACAAGGTGACCTCCAAACTTAGCAATCCTGTCTAACGGTCACATAAAAGAAAAAAAAAATCCAGAAATCCTTTGATTTAGAATGTTTCATGTTGTTCTTGCTAAAGACACATTCTTTGTACTGAACTGCGCATTAAAAGACATTACCTTGACTTCTCTTTGTCATGGCTGTATTAGTTTCTCAAATTGTGATGAGTTTTAACTGTCAGTCATTTTTCTAGCACTAAATTATATTTAAGTAGGTAGTTTAAAATATATTCCTGGAACTCATTGAGGACGTGATCGATTTTAGGTATTTTATTCGTGATACTCTCAGATAATTATAAGTAACGTACGATTTACTTTTCATCGTCTGAGCGTTATGATTCATCGTGTAATTCAGTTAGAGTGTCAGTTTAGACAGATGACAGGAAGAAAGGAGACATAAAAATTTAAATTACTTTGGCAGTGTTGACTTCGTTGAAATTCTTTATCGAAATGTTTATGTTGGATATTACACCTTCATAATGTAGTGAATGGTATCATTATCTTCTTCCTTTCGGCATAGTTTCCATCACTGACAAACATTACAAAGTTATAAATTACTAAACTGAATAAACAGATCAGATAACATGTTACGAAATTATTTAAACCTAATTGTAGGAAAACTACATTCTCAGTGTCATGTTTTTCCCCTCTACATGGTGAGGTCTGGGACTAGGCTACCGGTGGCCAATACATTTAAGAGAAGACCAGAGTACTATCCTTGGTTGCTTTACGCAATCCAAAACTCTCCTGTCACCTCTTGACAATCGAAATTATGCAAGACCGTCACTATTACTGGAACACACTAGTGTGAAAATCCACAGAATTCCCTTTAATACGCCTCCGTTCATTCCAGTCTTCAAACAATTTTCTTTCCCCCCAAATAGGCGGAGAAGTCGATGAATGCTGTGTCCAATCAATCCAATTCAGAAATTCTCCCGTAACGTCGGTTCAGCCGTCTGGAAATAGCAACGGTACAATGAAAAACTCTTTTCTGGATTTCCCTCCCACCCATTCCTATTCAAATCTCGATGCGTTGTGGACGAACTATCATCAAACCTTCAGGAAATAGCAGCTATTTGGATATGTGACGACCATTACATTTAGAGGGGTTTTGATAAGAAATCGACCGAATACCATCCGCCATATTTTTTATAATATGGAAAGGCTTTTTGATAATCGCTGCCGGTATATTTCGATGAGTTTTGCTAATTTTTACCTCCTACCTTTAGGAAGGCGAGGTGATATTTAATGTGTTTCTGTGCGTGCGTGAGTGTGTGTGTGTGTTTGTGTGTGTGTGTGTGTGTGTGTGTGTGTGTGTGTGTGTGTGTGTGTGTGTGTGTGTGTGTGTTGTTTTGCAATATAACACACAAAAAATTTTCTGGCTCATTTCAGATGTTGATAGGAAAGGGTGGGTGTTTACTGTCTTCATTAGAAAATTCTTAGACCCTACCATCTAAAGAGATCTTTTCTCTTTTACTCCTATTCTCACCAGACATTTTTGTCCAGGCGAAACTGGAAATATTACATGTAGGTTTCATACACCGTTTCATTTCAAGGGACTCTCCTCTATAAAATAAAACAGTCGGTCTGTTGCTAACTTTATGTAAACGTCCATGTACTAAAGATTTTAGGGGAGGAGGGAGGGTTGGTACTGGCTCTTAAACTCTGATTCTGGAAGACCGGGATCAAGTGTCCGGTAACCCGCCTCCGCTTTTTTCTTCACAGTTTTCATTAAAACTCATTTTTCATTGCACAGACACATTAGTGTTCTGGTGACAGCCGCAAGAATATAAAATATTATTCACCATTTTTGGATACTGACTTATATTCTCTTCTTGCTTTCTCGATAATTACGTTTTATTTTTTTTTTAGAAAGACTCTTTGATCTAAAGAGCTAAGATGCAGTCTTCAGTAACCTATTCAGTGTACAAGGTGACCTCGAAACTTAGCAAGCCTGTCTAACGGTCACATAAAAGAAAAAAAAATCCAGAAATCCTTTGATTTAGAATGTTTCATGTTGTTCTTGGTAAAGACACATTATTTGTACCGAACTGCGCATTAAAAGACATTACCTTGACTTCTCTTTGTCATGGCTGTATTAGTTTTTCATATTGTGATAAGTATTAACTGTCAGTCATTTTTCTAGCACTAAATTATATTTAACTTGGCAGTTTAAAACATATTCCTGAAACTCATTAAGGATGTGATCGATTTTAGGTATTTTATTCGTGATACTCTCACATAATTATAAGTAACGTATGATTTACTTTTCATCGTTTGAGTGTTATGATTCATCGTGTAATACAGTTAGAGTGTGAGTTTAGACAGATGACAGGAAGAAAGGAGACATAAAAATTTAAATTACTTTGCCAGTGTTGACTTCGTAGAACTTTTTTATCGAAATGTTTATGTTGGATATTACACCTTCATATTGTAGTGAATGGTATCATTATCTTCTTGCTTTCGGCCTAGTTTAAATCACTGACAAACATTACGAAGTTATAAATGACTAAACTGAATAAGCAGATCAGGATAACATGTTATGAAATTATTAAAACTGATTGAAGGAAAACTAGATTCTCAGTGTCATGTTATTCCCCTCGACATGGTGGGGTCTGAGACTAGGCTACCGGTGGGCAATAAATTTAAGAGAATAAAACTAGAGTACTATCCTTGGTTGCTTTACGCAATCGAAAACTCTCCTGTCACCTCTTGACAATCGAAATTATGCAAGACCGTCACTGTTACTGCAACACACTAGTGTGAAAATCCACAGAATTCCCTTTACTACGCCTCCGTTCATTTCAGTTTTCAAACAATTTTCTTTCTCCCCAAATAGGCGGAGAAGTCGATGAATGCTGTGTCCAATCAATCCAGTTCAGAAAGTCTCCCGTAACGTCGGTGCAGCTGTCTGGAAATAGCAACGGTACAAGGAAAAGTTTTTTTCTGATTTTCTCTCCCACCCATTCCTATTCAAATCTCAATGCGTTGTGAACGAACTTTCATCAAACCTTCAGGAAATAGCAGCTATTTGGATATGTGACGACCATTACTTTTAGAAGGGATCTGATCAGAAATCGACCGAATACGATCCGCCATATTTTTTATAATATGGAAAGGCTTTTTGATAAACGCTGTGGCTATATTTCGATGAGTTTTGCTAAATTTTACCTCCTGCCTTTAGGAAGGCGAGGTGATATTTTACTGTGTTTCTGTGCTTGCGTGAATGTGTGTGTGTGTGTGTGTGTGTGTGTGTGTGTGTGTGTGTGTGTGTGTGTGTGTGTGTGTGTCTGTGTGTTGTTTTACAATATAACACACACAAAATTTTCTAGTTCATTTCAGATGTTGATAGGAAAGGGTGGGTGTTTACTGTCTTCATTACATAATTCTTACACCCTAACACCTAAAGAGATCTTTTCTCTTTTATTCCTCTTCTCACCAGACATGTTTGTCCAGGCGAAACTGGAAATATTACATGCAGGTTTCACACACCGTTTTATTTCAAGGGACTCTCCTATATAAAATAAAACAGTCGGTCTGTTGCTAACTTTATGTAAACGTCACTGTGCAAAAGAATTTAGGGGAGGAGAGAGGGTTGGTACTGGCTCTTAAACTCTGATTCTGGGAGACCGGGATCAAGTGTCCGGTAACCCGCCTCCCCTTTTTTCTTCACAGTTTTCGTTAAAACTCATTTTCTTTGCACAGAGACATGAGTGTTCTGGTGACAGCCGCAACAATATAAAATATTATTCACCTCTTTTGGATACTGCCTTATACTCTTTTTTTGCTTTCTCGATCATTACGTTTTATTTTTATTTAGAAAGATTCTTTGATCTAAAGAGCTAAGATGCAGTCCTCAGTAACCTCTTCAGTGTACAGGGTGACCTCCAAACTTAGCAAGCCTGTCTAACGGTCAGATAAAAGAAAAAAAAAAAAAAAACAGAAATGTTTTGATCGATTAGATTTAGAATGTTTTATGTTGTTCTTGCTAAAGACACATTCCTTGTACTGAAATGCGCATCAAAAGACATTACCTTGACTTCTCTTTGTAATGGCTGTATTAGTTTTTCAAATTGTGATAAGTTTTAACTGTCAGTCATTTTTGTAGCACTAAATTATTTTTAACTTGGCAGTTTAAAACATAATCCTGAAACTCATTGAGGAAGTGATCGATTTTAGGTTTTTTATTCGTGATACTCTCAGATAATTATAAGTTACCTACGATTTACTTTTTATCGTCTGAGTGTTATGATTCATCGTGTAATATAGTTAGAGTGTGAGTTTAGACAGATGACAGGAAGAAAGGAGATAAAAAAATTTAAATTACTTTGGCAGTGTTGACTTCGTAGAACTTCTTTGTCGAAATGTTTATGTTGGATATTACACCTTCATATTGTAGTGAATTTTATCATTATCTTCTTGCTTTCGGCATAGTTTAAATCACTGACAAACATTACGAAGTTATTAATGATTAAATTGAATAAGAAGATCAGGATAACATGTTACGAAATGATTTAAACCTGAATAAAGGAAAACTAGATTGTCCGTGTCAGGTTATTCCCCTCTACATTGTTGGGTCTGGGGCTAGGCTACCGGTGGCCAATACATTTAAGAGAAGAAGACTAGAGTACTATCCTTCGTTGCTTTACGCAATCGAAAACTCTCTTGTCACCTCTTGACAATCGAAATTATGCAAGGCCGTCACTTTTTCCGGAACACACTAGTGTGAAAATCCACAGAATTCCCTTTAATACGCCTCCGTTCATTCCAGTCTTCAAACAATTTTCTTTCCCCCGAAATAGGCGGAGAAGTCGATGAATGCTGTGTCCAATCAATCCAGTTCAGAAAGTCTCTCGTAACGTCGGTGCAGCCGTCTGGAAATAGCAACGGTACAATGAAAAGCTATTTTCTGATTTTCTCTCCCACCCATTCCTATTCAAATCTCGATGCGTTGTGAACGAACTTTCATCAAACCTTCAGAAAATAGCAGCTATTTGGATATGTGACGACCATTACTTTTAGAAGAGATTTGATAAGAAATCGACCGAATATCATCCGCCATATTTTTTATAATATGGAAAGGCTTTTTGATAAACGATGCGGCTATATTTCCATGAGTTTTGCTAATTTTTACCTCCTACCTTTAGGAAGGCGAGGTGATATTTCACTGTGTTTCTGTGCGTGCGTGAATGTGCGTGTGTGTGTGTGTGTGTGTGTGTGTGTGTGTCTGTGTGTTGTTTTGCAATATAACACACAAAAAATTTTCTAGTTCATTTCAGATGTTGATATGAAAGGGTGGGTGTTTACTGTCTTCATTACATAATTCTTAGACCCTAACACCTAAAGAGATCTTTTCTCTTTTATTCCTCTTGTCACCAGACATGTTTCTCCAGGCGAAATTAGAAATATTACATGTAGGTTTCACACACCGTTTTATTTCAAGGGACTCTCCTCTATAAAATAAAACAGTCGGTCTGTTGCTAACTTTATGTAAACGTCACTGTGCAAAAGAATTTAGGGGAGGAGAGAGGGTTGGTACTGGCTCTTAAACTCTGATTCTGGGAGACCGGGATCAAGTGTCCGGTAACCCGCCTCCCCTTTTTTCTTCACAGTTTTCGTTAAAACTCATTTTCTTTGCACAGACACATGAGTGTTCTGGTGACAGCCGCAACAATATAAAATATTATTCATCGCTTTTGGATACTGCCTTATACTCTTTTCTTGCTTTCCCGATAATTACGTTTTATTTTTATTTAGAAAGATTCTTTGATCTAAAGAGCTAAGATGCAGTCTTCAGTAACCTATTCAGTATACAAGGTGACCTCCAGACTTAGCAATCCTGTCTAACGGTCACATAAAAGAAAAAAAAAAAAAAAACAGAAATCATTTCATCGATTAGATTTAGAATGTTTTATGTTGTTCTTGCTAAAGACACATTCTTTGTACTGAACTGCGCATTAAAAGACATAACCTTGACTTCTTTTTGTCATGGCTGTATTAGTTTTTCAAATTGTGATAAGTTTTAACTGTCAGTCATTTTTCTAGCACTAAATTATATTTAACTTGGCAGTTTAAAACATAATCCTGAAACTCATTGAGGACGTGATCGATTTTAGGTATTTTATTCGTGATACTCTCAGATAATTATAAGTAACGTATGATTTACTTTTCATCGTCTGAGTGTTATGATTCATCGTGTAATACAGTTAGAGTGTGAGTTTAGACAGATGACAGGAAGAAAGGTGACAAAATAATTTAAATTACTTTGGCAGTGTTGACTTCGTAGAACTTCTTTGTCGAAATGTTTATGTTGGATATTACACCTTCATATTGTAGTGAATGGTATCATTATCTTCTTCCTTTTGGCATAGTTTGCATCACTGACAAACATTACGAAGTTATTAATGATTAAATTGAATAAGAAGATCAGGATAACATGTTACGAAATGATTTAAACCTGAATAAAGGAAAACTAGATTGTCCGTGTCAGGTTATTCCCCTCGACATTGTTGGGTCTGGGGCTAGGCTACCGGTGGCCAATACATTTCAGAGAAGAAGACTAGAGTACTATCCTTGGTTGCTTTACGCAATCGAAAACTCTCCTGTCACCTTTTGACAATCGAAATTATGCAAGGCCGTCACTGTTACTGGAACACACTAGTGTGAAAATTCACAGAATTCCCTTTAATACGCCTCCGTTCATTCCAGTCTTCAAACAATTTTCTTTCCCCCCAAATAGGCGGAGAAGTCGATGAATGCTGTGTCCAATCAATCCAGTTCAGAAAGTCTCCCGTAACGTCGGTGCAGCCGTCTGGAAATAGCAACAGTACAATGAAAAGCTTTTTTCTGATTTTCCCTCCCACCCATTGCTGTTCAAATCTCGATGCGTTGTGAACGAACTTTCGTCAAACCTTCAGGAAATAGCAGCTATTTGGATATGTGACGACCATTACTTTTAGAAGGGATTTGATAAGAAATCGACCGACTACCATCCGCCATATTTTTTATAATATGAAAAGGCTTTTTGATAAACGCTGCGGCTATATTTCGATGAGTTTGGCTAATTTTTACCTCCTGCCTTTAGGAAGGCGAGGTGATATTTTACTGTGTTTCTGTGCGTGTGTGTGTGTGTGTGTGTGTGTGTGTGTGTGTGTGTGTCTGTGTGTTGTTTTGCAATATAACACACAAACAATTTTCTGGTTCATTTCAGATGTTGATAGGAAAGGGTGGGTGTTTACTGTCTTTATTAGAAAATTCTTAGACCCTAACATCTAAAGAGATCTTTTCTCTTTTATTCCTCTTCTCACCAGACATGTTTGTTCAGGCGAAACTGGAAATATTATATGTAGGTTTCACAGACCGTTTCATTTCAAGGGACTCTCCTCTATAAAATAAAACAGTCGGTCTGTTCCTAACTTTATGTAAACGTCACTGTGCTAAAGATTTTAGGGGAGGAGAGAGGGTTGGTACTGGCTCTTAAACTCTGATTCTGGGAGACCGGGATCAAGTGTCCGGTAACCCGCCTCCCCTTTTTTCTTCTCAGTTTTCGTTAAAACTCATTTTTCTTTCCACAGACACATGAGTGTTCTGGTGATGGCCGCAAGAATATAAAATATTATTCACCACTTTTGGATACTGACTTATACTCTCTTCTTACTTTCTCGATAATGACGTTTTATTTTTATTTATAAAGACCCTTTCATCTAAAGAGCTAAGATGCAGTCTTCAGTAACCTATTCAGTGTACAAGGTGACCTCCAAACTTAGCAAGCCGTTCTAACGGTCACATAAAAGAAAAAGAAAATCCAGAAATCCTTTGATTTAGAATCCTTTGATTTAGAATGTTTTATGTCGTTCTTGCTAAAGGCACATTCTTTGTACTGAACTGCGCATTAAAAGACATTACATTGACTTCTCTTTGTCATGGCTGTATTAGTTTTTCAAATTGTGATTAGTATTAACTGTCACTCATTTTTCTAGCACTAAGTTATATTTAACTTGGCAGTTTAAAACATATTCCTGAAACTCATTCACGACGTGGTCGATTTAAGGTATTTTATTCGTTATACTCTCACATAATTATAAGTAACGTATGATTTACTTTTCATCGTCTGAGTGTTATGATTCATCGTGTAATACAGGTAGAGTGTGAGTTTAGACAGATGACAGGAAGAAAGGAGACATAAAAATTTAAATTACTTTGGCAGTGTTGATTTCGTAGAACTTTTTTATCGAAATGTTTATGTTGGATATTACACCTTTATATTGTAGTGAATGGTATCATTATCTTCTTGCTTTCGGCATAGTTTCCATCACTGACAAACATTATGAAGTTATAAATGACTAAACTGAATAAGCAGATCAGGATAACACGTTATGAAATTATTTAAACCTGATTGAAGGAAAACTAGATTCTCAGTGTCATGTTACTCCCCTCGACATGGTGGGGTCTGGGATTAGGCTTCCGGTGGCCAATCCATTTCAGAGAAGACGACTAGAGTACTATTCTTGGTTGCTTTACGCAATCCAAAACTCTCCTGTCACCTCTTGACAATCGAAATTATGCAAGACCCTCACTGTTACTGGAACACACTGGTGTGAAAATTCACAGAATTCCCTTTAATACGCCTCCGTTCATTCCAGTCTTCAAACAGTTTTCTTTCCCCCCAAATAGGCGGAGAAGTCGATGAATGCTGTGTCCAATCAATCCAGTTCAGAAAGTCTCCCGTAACGTCGGTGCAGCCGTCTGGAAATAGCAACGGTACAATGAAAAGCTCTTTTCTGATTTTCCCTCCCACCCATTCCTATTCAAATCTCGATACGTTGTGGACAAACTTTCATCAAACCTTCAGGAAATAGCAGCTATTTGAATATATGACGACCATTACTTTTAGAAGGGATTTGATTAGAAATCGACCGAATACCATCCGCCATATTTTTTATACTATGGAAAGACTTTTTGATAAACACTGCGGCTATATTTCGATGAGTTTTGCTAATTTTTACCTTCTGCCTTTAGGAAAGCGAGGTGATATTTTACTGTGTTTCTGTGCGTGTGTGTGTGTGTGTGTGTGTGTGTGTGTGTGTGTGTGTGTGTGTCTGTGTGTTGTTTTGCAATATAAGACACAAAAAATTTTCTGGTTCATTTCAGATGTTGATAGGAAAGGGTGGGTGTTTACTGTCTTCATTAGAAAATTCTTAGACCCTACCATCTAAAGAGATCTTTTCTCTTTTATTCCTATTCTCACCAGACATTTTTGTCCAGGCGAAACTGGAAATATTACATGTAGGTTTCATACATCGTTTCATTTCAAGGGACTCTCCTCTATAAAATAAAACAGTCGGTTTGTTGCTAACTTTATGTAAACGTCACTGTACTAAAGATTTTAGAGGAGGAGAGAGGGTTGGTACTGGCTCTTACACTGATTCTGGGAGACCGGGATCAAGTGTCTGGTAACCCGCCTCCCCTTTTTTCTTCACAGTTTTCGTTAAAACTCATTTTTCTTTGCACAGACACATGAGTGTTCTGGTGACAGCCGCAACAATAGAAAATATTATTCACCACTTTTGGATACTGACTTATACTCTCTTCTTGCTTTCTCGATAATTACGTTTAATTTTTATTTAGAAAGACTCTTTGATCTAAAGAGCTAAGATGAAGTCTTCAGTAACCTATTCAGTGTACAAGGTGACCTCCAAACTTAGCAATCCTGTCTAACGGTCACATAAAAGAAAAAAAAAAATCCAGAAATCCTTTGATTTAGAATGTTTCATGTTGTTCTTGCTAAAGACACATTCTTTGTACTGAACTGCGCATTAAAAGACATTACCTTGACTTCTCTTTGTCATGGTCGTATTAGTTTCTCAAATTGTGATGAGTATTAACTGTCAGTCATTTTTCTAGCACTAAATTATATTTAACTAGGTAGTTTAAAATATATTCCTGAAACTCATTGAGGACGTGATCGATTTTAGGTATTTTATTCGTGATACTCTCAGATAATTATAAGTAACGTACGATTTACTTTTCATCGTCTGAGCGTTATGATTCATCGTGTAATTCAGTTAGAGTGTGAGTTTAGACAGATGACAGGAAGAAAGGAGACATAAAAATTTAAATTACTTTGGCAGTGTTGACTTCGTTGAAATTCTTTATCGAAATGTTTATGTTGGATATTACACCTTCATAATGTAGTGAATGGTATCATTATCTTCTTCCTTTCGGCATAGTTTCCATCACTGACAAACATTACAAAGTTATAAATTACGAAACTGAATAAACAGATCAGATAACATGTTACGAAATTATTTAAACCTGATTGAAGGAAAACTACATTCTCAGTGTCATGTTTTTCCCCTCAACATGGTGGCGTCTGGGACTAGGCTACCGGTGGCCAATACATTTAAGAGAAGACCAGAGTACTATCCTTGGTTACTTTACGCAATCCAAAACTCTCCTGTCACCTCTTGACAATCGAAATTATGCAAGACCGTCACTATTACTGGAACACACTAGTGTCAAAATCCACAGAATTCCCTTTAATACGCCTCCGTTCATTCCAGTCATCAAACAATTTTCTTTCCCCCCAACTAGGCGGAGAAGTCGATGAATGCTGTGTCCAATCAATCCAATTCAGAAAGTCTCCAGTAACGTCGGTGCAGCCGTCTGGAAATAGCAACGTACAATGAAAAGCTCTTTTCTGATTTTCCCTCCCACCCATTCCTATTCAAATCTCGATGCGTTGTGGACGAACTATCATCAAACCTTCAGGAAATAGCAGCTATTTGGATATGTGACAACCATTACATTTAGAAGGGTTTTGATAAGAAATCGACCGAATACCATCCGCCATATTTTTTATAATATGGAAAGGCTTTTTGATAATCGCTGCGGCTATATTTCGATGAGTTTTGCTAATTTTTACCTCCTACCTTTAGGAAGGCGAGGTGATATTTTACTGTGTTTCTGTGTGTGTGTGTGTGTGTGTGTGTGTGTGTGTGTGTGTGTGTGTGTGTGTCTGTGTGTTGTTTTGCAATATAACACACACAAAAAAAAATTCTGGTTCATTTCAGATGTTGATAGGAAAGGGTGGGTGTTTACTGTCTTCATTAGAAAATTCTTAGACCCTACCATCTAAAGAGATCTTTTCTCTTTTATTCCTATTCTCACCAGACATTTTTGTCCAAGCGAAACTGGAAATATTACATGTAGGTTTCATACACCGTTTCATTTCAAGGGACTCTCCTCTATAAAATAAAACATTCGGTCTGTTGCTAACTTTATGTAAACGTCCATGTGCTAAAGATTTTAGGGGAGGAGAGAGGGTTGGTACTGGCTCTTAAACTCTGATTCTGGGAGACCGGGATCAAGTGTCCGGTAACCCGCCTCCCCTTTTTTCTTCACAGTTTTCGTTAAAACTCATTTTCTTTGCACAGAGACATGAGTGTTCTGGTGACAGCCGCAACAATATAAAATATTATTCACCGCTTTTGGATACTGCCTTATACTCTTTTCTTGCTTTCTCGATCATTACGTTTTATTTTTATTTAGAAAGATTCTTTGATCTAAAGAGCTAAGATGCAGTCTTCAGTAACCTCTTCAGTGTACAAGGTGACCTCCAAACTTAGCAAGCCTGTCTAACGGTCACATAAAAGAAAAAGAAAAAAAACAGAAATGTTTTGATCGATTAGATTTAGAATGTTTTATGTTGTTCTTGCTAAAGACACATTCCTTGTACTGAAATGCGCATCAAAAGACATTACCTTGACTTCTCTTTGTAATGGCTGTATTAGTTTTTCAAATTGTGATAAGTTTTAACTGTCAGTCATTTTTCTAGCACTAAATTATTTTTAACTTGGCAGTTTAAAACATAATCCTGAAACTCACTGAGGACGTGATCGATTTTAAGTATTTTATTCGTGATACTCTCAGATAATTATAAGTAACGTACGATTTACTTTTCATCGTCTGAGTGTCATGATTCATCGTGTAATACAGGTAGTGTGAGTTTAGACAGATGACAGGAAGAAAGGAGACAAAAAAAATTAAATTACTTTGGCAGTGTTGACTTCGTAGAACTTCTTTGTCGAAATGTTTATGTTGGATATTACACCTTCATATTGTAGTGAATGGTATCATTATCTTCTTGCTTTCGGCATAGTTTAAATCACTGACAAACATTACGAAGTTATTAATAATTAAATTGAATAAGAAGATCAGGATAACATGTTACGAAATGATTTAAACCTGAATAAAGGAAAACTAGATTGTCCGTGTCAGGTTATTCCCCTCGACATTGTTGGGTCTGGGGCTAGGCTACCGGTGGCCAATACATTTAAGAGAAGACCAGAGTACTATCCTTGGTTGCTTTACGCAATCCAAAACTCTCCTGTCACCTCTTGACAATCGAAATTATCCAAGACCGTCACTATTACTGGAACACACTAGTGTGAAAATCCATAGAATTCCCTTTAATACGCCTCCGTTCATTCCAGTCTTCAAACAATTTTCTTTCCCCCCAAATAGGTGGAGAAGTCGATGAATGCTGTGTCCAATCAATCCAATTCAGAAAGTCTCCAGTAACGTCGGTGCAGCCGTCTGGAAATAGCAACGGTACAATGAAAAGCTCTTTTCTGGCTTTCCCTCCCACTCATTGCTATTCAAATCTCGATGCGTTGTGGACGAACTTTCATCAAACCTTCAGGAAATAGCAGCTATTTGGATATGTGACGACCATTACTTTTAGAAGGATTTTGATAAGAAATCGACCGAATGCCATCCGCCATATTTTTAATAATATGGAAAGGCTTTTTGATAATCGCTGCGGGTATATTTCGATGAGTTTTGCTAATTTTTACCTCCTACCTTTAGGAAGGCGAGGTGATATTTTACTGTGTTTCTGTGCGTGCGTGAGTGTGTGTGTGTGTGTGTGTGTGTGTGTGTGTGTGTGTGTGTGTGTGTGTGTGTGTGTGTGTGTGTGTGTGTCTGTGTGTCTGTGTGTTGTTTTGCAATATAACACACAAAAAAAAAATTCTGGTTCATTTCAGATGTTGATAGGAAAGGGTGGGTGTATACTGTCTTCATTAGAAAATTCTTGGACCCTACCATCTAAACAGATCTTTTCTCTTTTATTCCTATTCTCACCAAACATTTTTGTCCAGGCGAAACTGAAAATATTACATGTAGGTTTCATACACCGTTTCATTTCAAGGGACTCTCCTCTATAAAATAAAACATTCGGTCTGTTGCTAACTTTATGTAAACGTCACTGTGCTAAAGATTTTAGGGGAGGAGAGAGGGTTGGTACTGGCTCTTAAACTCTGATTCTGGGAGACCGGGATCAAGTGTCCGGTAACCCGCCTCCCCTTTTTTCTTCACAGTTTTCGTCAAAACTCATTTTCTTTGCACAGAGACATGAGTGTTCTGGTGACAGCCGCAACAATATAAAATATTATTCACCGCTTTTGGATACTGCCTTATACTCTTTTCTTGCTTTCTCGATCATTACGTTTTATTTTTATTTAGAAAGTTTCTTTGATCTAAAGAGCTAAGATGCAGTCTTCAGTAACCTCTTCAGTGTACAAGGTGACCTCCAAACTTAGCAAGCCTGTCTAACGGTCACATAAAAGAAAAAAAAAAAACAGAAATGTTTTGATCGATTAGATTTATAATGTTTTATGTTGTTCTTGCTAAAGACACATTCCTTGTACTGAAATACGCATCAAAAGACATTACCTTGACTTCTCTTTGTAATGGCTGTATTAGTTTTTCAAATTGTGATAAGTTTTAACTGTCAGTCATTTTTCTAGCACTAAATTATTTTTAACTTGGCAGTTTAAAACAATCCTGAAACTCACTGAGGACGTGATCGATTTTAGGTATTTTATTCGTGATACTCTCAGATAATTATAAGTAACGTACGATTTACTTTTCATCGTCTGAGTGTCATGATTCATCGTGTAATACAGGTAGTGTGAGTTTAGACAGATGACAGGAAGAAAGAAGACAAAAAAATTTAAATTACTTTGGCAGTGTTGACTTCGTAGAACTTCTTTGTCGAAATGTTTATGTTGGATATTACACCTTCATATTGTAGTGAATGGTATCATTATCTTCTTGCTTTCGGCATAGTTTAAATCACTGACAAATATTACGAAGTTATTAATGATTAAATTGAATAAGAAGATCAGGATAACATGTTACGAAATGATTTAAACCTGAAAAAAGGAAAACTAGATTGTCCGTGTCAGGTTATTCCCCTCGACATTGTTGGGTCTGGGGCTAGGCTACCGGTGGCCAATACATTTAAGAGAAGAAGACTAGAGTACTATCCTTCGTTGCTTTACGCAATCGAAAACTCTCTTGTCACCTCGTGACAATCGAAATTATGCAAGACCGTCACTTTTCCCGGAACACACTAGTGTGAAAATCCACAGAATTCCCTTTAATACGCCTCCGTTCATTCCAGTCTTCAAACAATTTTCTTTCCCCCCAAATAGGCGGAGAAGTCGATGAATGCTGTGTCCAATCAATCCAGTTCAGAAAGTCTCTCGTAACGTCGGTGCAGCCGTCTGGAAATAGCAACGGTACAATGAAAAGCTTTTTTCTGATTTTCTCTCCCACCCATTCCTATTCAAATCTCGATGCGTTGTGAACGAACTTTCATCAAACCTTCAGGAAATAGCAGCTATTTGGATATGTGACGACCATTACTTTTAGAAGGGATTTGATAAGAAATCGACCGAATATCATCCGCCATATTTTTTATATTATGGAAAGGCTTTTTCATAAAAGCTGCGGCTATATTTCGATGAGTTTTGCTGATTTTTACCTCCTGCCTTTAGGAAGGTGAGGTGATATTTTACTGTGTTTCTGTGCGTGCGTGAATGTGCGTGTGTATGTGTGTGTGTGTGTGTGTGTGTGTGTGTGTGTGTGTGTGTGTGTGTGTGTGTGTTGTTTTGCAATATAACACACACAAAATTTTCTAGTTCATTTCCAGATGTTGATAGGAAAGGGTGGGTGTTTACTGTCTTCATTACATAATTCTTAGACCCTAACACCTAAAGAGATCTTTTCTCTTTTATTCCTCTTGTCACCAGACATGTTTGTCCAGGCGAAATTGGAAATATTACATGTAGGTTTCACACACCGTTTTATTTCAAGGGACTCTCCTCTATAAAATAAAACAGTCGGTCTGTTGCTAACTTTATGTAAACGTCACTGTGCAAAACAATTTAGGGGAGGAGAGAGGGTTGGTACTGGCTCTTAAACTCTGATTCTGGGAGACCGGGATCAAGTGTCCGGTAACCCGCCTCCCCTTTTTTCTTCACAGTTTTCGTTAAAACTCATTTTCTTTGCACAGAGACATGAGTGTTCTGGTGACAGCCGCAAGAATAGAAAATATTATTCAACGCTTTTGGATACTGCCTTATACTCTTTTCTTGCTTTCTCGATCATTACGTTTTATTTTTATTTAGAAAGATTCTTTGATCTAAAGAGCTAAGATGCAGTCTTCAGTAACCTATTCAGTGTACAAGGTGACCTCCAAACTTAGCAATCCTGTCTAACGGTCACATAAAAGAAAAAAAAATCCAGAAATCCTTTGATTTAGAATGTTTCATGTTGTTCTTGCTAAAGACACATTCTTTGTACTGAACTGCGCATTAAAAGACATTACCTTGACTTCTCTTTGTCATGGCTGTATTAGTTTTTAAATTGTGATAAGTATTAACTGTCAGTCATTTTTCTAGCACTAAATTATATTTAACCTGGCAGTTTAAAACATATTCCTGAAACTCATTAAAGATGTGATCGATTTTAGCTATTTTATTCGTGATACTCTCAGATAATTATAAGTAACGTATGATTTACTTTTCATCGTCTGAGTGTTATGATTCATCGTGTAATACAGTTAGAGTGTGAGTTTAGACAGATGACAGGAAGAAAGGAGACATAAAAATTAAATTACTTTGGCAGTGTTGACTTCGTAGAACTTCTTTATCGAAATGTTTATGTTGGATATTACACCTTCATATTGTAGTGAATGGTATCATTATATTCTTGCTTTCGGCATAGTTTCCATCACTGACAAACATTACGAAGTTATAAATGACTAAACTGAATAAGCAGATCAGGATAACATGTTACGAAATTATTTAAACCTGATTGAAGGAAAACTAGATTCTCAGTGTCATGTTTTTCCCCTCGACATGGTGGGGTCTGGGACTAGGCTACCGGTGGCCAATACATTTAAGAGAAGAAGACTAGAGTTCGTACTATCCTTGGTTGCCTTACGCAATCCAAAACTCTCCTGTCATCTCTTGACAATCGAAATCATGCAATACCGTCACTGTTACTGGAACACATTGGTGTGAAAATCCACAGAATTCCCTTTAATACACCTCCGTTCATTCCAGTCTTCAAACAGTTTTCTTTCCCCCCAAATAGGCGGAGAAGTCGATGAATGCTGTGTCCAATCAATCCAGTTCAGAAAGTCTCCCGTAACGTCGGTGCAGCCGTCTGGAAATAGCAACGGTACAATGAAAAGCTTTTTTCTGATTTTCCCTCCCACCCATTCCCATTCAAATCTCGATACGTTGTGGACAAACTTTCATCAAACCTTCAGGAAATAGCAGCTATTTGGATATGTGACGACCATTACTTTTAGAAGGGATTTGATAAGAAATCGACCGAATACCATCCGCCATATTTTTTATGCTATGGAAAGGCTTTTTGATAAACGCTGCGGCTATATTTCGATGAGTTTTGCTAATTTTTATATCCTGCCTTTAGGAAAGGGAGGTGATATTTTACTGGGTTTGTGAGAGGCTGGTAAACAAGCAATTCTGAGAGGTTAGCCAGTAGTTAGAGAATCTAGTCGAAAAAAAAAAATATGTACAGATTGTCTATGTATCTATTTCCACATCCCTTAATGTAGTAAGTGGTAGCGACAGATAAATCGCCTCCACGTCGCTCTGTCCTGTGTCATATGGCTGTCCTCACTGTAAATCCCCCCCCTTTCTCGTCATCTTTCCATTCCTTCATGTCATACAATGTCATCCCCTCCTCCTCTATCCCTACACATCACTCACAGGGACTCATTCAGCCAGTCTTTCAGTCTCCTTTCTCTCCACTTTTCCAGACCATCTCAAAGTATTTCTCTTAACACTTTTAATCACGTCTACATCTAGATAATAACGCCCCGCTATTTCTTCACTTGTTTTTCCTTGTAACTCTACATGCTCCTCTCAAGTAACAAATTTCCACCGCTCATGACTTATGTCCGTCCAACAGGATCAGGCTTCACTTCCGTATCTTTGAGTGGGGAGCACAATTTTGTTATGCAGTGATTTTTTTTTTTTTTACGTGCTTGTTCATTTCCATATTCCTTATCACTCCTTTCAAAGATCCAACAATCTTCCTTCCCTGCTGTATCCTTCAAAAACTTCCTTCTTTAAACTCGCATCCTTACTCATCACACTGCATAAGCACTCGAATACACTACTTATACACAACATATCAAGGAAACCTAACAAAATAACCACATCCTACGGCTTTTCGCATCTTGCTGCGCCAGGCACAAGATTAAGAACTGAGAATAAATATCATTTATCGCGCGCTTATATAGTGACTACCTTTACCAAAGCAAACATATAGAACAATGAAATGGATTAGATAGATGGATATGTAGACAGATAGATAAATAGCCAGAGAGATAAATTCTTACACAGACGGACAGACAGACAGACACATACAGGAAGACAGATACCCACGGAATGCAAAACCGGTTAACCATCCTAAGGCACGAACTCAGCCAAAGGGTTAGACTCCGTGCAAATAAATGCCGAAATGGTGAAGGGGCGAGGGATAACTGGGAATTGCTGAATAAACATGCAACGATAATAATGGAGGTGGTTAGGTACAGGTGGAAAGATAGATAGATTGATAGATAGGTGGACAAACAGATATATGATTAGAATGACACAGTGGGTGATGTTACTTATTCTCCTCCCCCCCCTTCTCTCTCTCTCTCTCTCTCTCTTTATTAACTTCCAACGCTAAAATGCAAAAAATAATTAGCTTCTATAAGTTTAGCGAATTGGTGTGGTTAACTGCGTGTCATATTACATCTCGTTAGCTATATTACAGTATGAGGGAGGGATGTGTGTCGTGGGAGGAAGTTACTTAATTGGCAAAGAAATGATTTTAGGATCAACAAGATGATGATGATGATGATGATGTTGATAAAAATGAGTCCTCATCCATGATGAGTAACAGTGCTGATATTGAGAAACTGATCATGATTTTTAAAGGGACAGATTGCAGTTAATTCTTATGGACTTTACTTGGGTCATTAAAGTCAGTTATTAGATTGTGGGAAGTTCTTATATTCTCTATGAATCAACTCTTAGCAATTGATATTATATCCAGGACTCCAGCTGTTGTGCCGGGTCAGCAGTGATGAGGGGAAAAATAATTTTGCATAATAGTCTTCCTGGCCCCCAAAACTGATTTTTACTTCGCCCGGACAGAGTTCACGAGGTTTTGTTTTTGGTCAAGTTTATTTGTTAGTTTATTTGTTAGCAACATTACGGAAAAATTGCTGAATGAAATTACATGAAACTTTAAAAAAGGATATGTTGGCACTTGTCCCAAAAGAAAGTGATTAAATTTTGGAGGTGATCGAGTGACTTTGAAAGGTCAAAATCTAGGTCACGGATTTTCAGAAGACTATAACTTGAAAACAGTTGAAGATAGTGATAATTACTATGGGGAACACAGGAACTTTAGTATGGGCTTTCATTTGGCACCGAGATCTTTGACCATGAATGACCTTCAAAAGTCAAACTGAAGGTCACGGCTATTCAGGGGGCTATAACTCGAAATTGGTTGAAAATAGAGATACTTACTATTATCAGCATACTAGAAACCCCATATGGGCTTTTAATTGGTACCATGACCTTTGACCACAAATGACCTTGAAAGGTCAGACTCAAGGTCACGCATGTTCAGGGAGCTATAGCTCGAAACGCGTTACGGAGAGAGATATTTACTGTTACCAAAATATAGGAAGTCTCATATGGGCTTTCGTGTAGCAGCATGACCTTTGACCTTGAATGACCTTGCAAGGTCAAATACAAGATCACAGATTTTCAGAGGGCATAACTTTAAAATATTTTTTATATTACCTTAGACTTTTATTGCACACTGGCGTTAAATGGCCTCAACGAGTTAATATTGAATACCAATAAAATAACTGCTTTGGGCGAGGTTTGTTGTGCCTGGCACCACTTGTTATTTTCAGTCATGAGTTCGTTGTGCATACTAATGCACCACCACCTTACCACAAAATACCTGCTGCCAGCTGCACTCCATCTCCTGCATTGGATTGGTGAAAATGCAATAAAAAGCACCCTGCTGATGTAAACAGATCCACACAACATTTATGTACTTCACCGGGTTGTCTTGAATCAAGGGCAGTGTGTCTCGGCAACAGAGAGCTGACAAACACAGCTCCTGCCAAGCTGTTAGCCAATGGGAACCGCTGAAATTTGTGAAATAATTCCCATAAACCTTGTTCAATATCCTAATCAACCAGTGGGATACACCAGATATATATATATATATATTATATATATATATATATATATATATATATATATATATATATATATATATATATATATATATATATATATATATATATACAGTACTGGAAATATTATTATGGATTTTTCTGAAAATGAGCATTTTTATGTTTAAATATCACTGAGACTCATTTACAGATCAAAATGCATCTGGATTTTTCAAAATCTGTATGTACACATATTTCTTTCAGGTTTTGATGTAAAAATAAACCTCTTTATGGGGGAGGCGGTGGCTGAATCGGTAGAGAGGCGGCCTGCAGTCCTGATGGACCCAGGTTCGAATCCCGGCTGGGGCAGGGAACAGTTTAAGGATTTGAATTTCATAAAAGCAGACTTTCCTGATCTACCAGATGACCCGCCGGCATGTCATAAAAGTACCCCCGCTAATACTAATACACAAGTCCTGTATGAGACAGCCCTAGCATGCATTCAATATGGATGGTGGGTGTTAGCGCCGAAGTGGTGACATGTAGAGAGGTGTATGGTATGTAGGAGGACTACTGGGCCTTGAGAGCAGGCTGTGAAGCCTATGCCCAGAGTCGGACACATAAAAAAAAACAAAACAACACTGATAAAGCAGGGTGGACATGATTGAACTTGACTCAGCTTGGAACCCACAGCGCTGCTTAGGGCTTAGTATAGTAAGAATGAGCTGCTACTCTGTGATAGCTAACAACGTTTATATGAATAAGGAATTTTTTTTAATGATATTTCCACTTTCCTTGTGCATTTATTTTTCTTGATTTAAATTTCAGGGGCATATTTTGTACGTTAAACATGTTTTATTGAATATTGGAAGGAATAAAGATTTGTGTCCTAAAAAAGTTGAACAAATCAAGGTTATGTTCCAAGAAACTTGTATGAAACTGCCAAGAAATTGAACATTTTACCACAAGCTATTAGTTTTTTTTTTTTTTTTTCAAGAAAAAAGCAGAAAATGGTTTAAATTTGAACTAAGAAAGAATGGGAGAGTAGCAAAAAAACGAAAACTGCACCCAGAGTGGGTAGGAATATAGTACATATGGCTTTTATGAACCGAAGGCATCATGCAGAAATATTGCAAGTTTGATGGCGGAAGAGGAAGTGAATCTGCACCCCAGAACAATGAGTAACAGGCTTCTGGAAGCTAGATTGAGCGCATATTGAATGAGGAAGAAACCTCGGCTTACGAAGACCATGATGCAGTCCCTTTGTTAATGGGCCAAGCAACATGTCAATAGACTTCAGATGACTAGAAATAGGTAAAAAAAAAGTCTGACTTACTATTCTAAAGTTTAAATATGAGCTATTATAATGAAATCATATGAAATTTACTATTATGGAACGATGTCTACACAAAAAGTAATGGCTCATATCAAATTTCTGTTGACACACCACTAGACATCATGAAGTTTATTTACTCTCCTTTATTGATTCTAATGAATTCTTGTTTCAGTTTGCTTCAGTTGGTGTTTTCCCATGAGTCCACCATCCAAATACATCACGATCACATCCAGACTGTCCGACGAAGAGCCGGAGCCGGAGAGGAAGTCATGGCAGAATGTCAGAAGAAAACCTTGAAATTTCAACAGAAAATCACATTGTAGGGGGCCATATCAGTGAATGTTACGAGTCATTTGCACATTGTTGATGGCATCATTAACCAAGAAATGTACATCAAGATCTTAGAACTTGCCTCATACCTCAAACAAGGGAATGGTATGGAGAAAGACCATGCATTTTCCAACAGTACTCTGCCCCATGCCATAGAGAAGAAAGTCAAGACTGATGCAAGCAAAATGGTGTTCAATTGCTATCATGGGCTGGAAATTCCCCTGAGAGGAACCCAGTTGAGAGTTTGTGGGATGAACTGAAGGTACTAATAACAGACAAAACTCACCACATACAACAACTAATACATGTTGGGTTCCATTCAGCAAAAATCAAGGAATTGTGTTAATCCTACATTTGTGGAATACAAGACATGTCCAGAAACTTCTTTCAGGAAACGCTGGTCAAACAAAGTACTAAGGCATTGAGTGTAAATAGATTTAGCAAAATACAGATGCACTTTGATCTGTAAATGAGTTTTAGCAACCTTCAAACATTAAAATGTACGTTTTCAGAAAAATCCATAATAATTTTTCCACTACTATATATATATATATATATATATATATATATATATATATATATATATATATATATATTGTTACATCCCCTTCCCACACTACTGCAAGTTCCAACAGCAGTAGTTCGGTACAGGAAGGACGTTGCCCAGTGAGTTGTTCATCCTATGGTCAGCCTTTCGGTGTACAGTACACAAGATCAGCTCAGGCGTTGAAAATAAACAATGGCTTCTTGAGTTTGCTGTCTTTATTTTCCAAACAATTACACTTAATGCTTACCAACTTCACTGTTTTCAAAAGTACCGGTTCTATACAATCTGCACTGAAATAAACTGAAACAAAAATTATTCCCCTAGGCACTTCCTTCTCCTTATATAACCTTACATTACATTCGAAGCTTTTAGTATACTCTACCATCTTCAGTTACCAAATCAGAGACATTAAAAACACACCAGAGTTTTCTTACAGTACATAACATTCTAAATGCTTTAACATACAAACTGAAAGAAATTACATATTTTAATAAACAGTCACATAAATAAAAACATTATAGAAAACAAGAGCACGATATTTAATGCATAACTTACAAAATACCTCCACTCACAAACAGAGGCTGACTGGAAACTCTGACTCACAGTGGAAAAATTCGAGAATCGGGAATACTCCAACACTACCCAACTAGTAAATCCCGCTTCTCACCACAACCCCCTCCCTAGTCCTTTGTCGTCCCAGCAATAATACAGACATAATCTGTAATCCAAATTAAACAAGTATACACAAAATAATCTTTCCAATTATCAGGTTTTCTTCTATGCCGCTTCCGACAATGTCCCTGTTCTTCCACACAGTCCACTCCTGGAATGTGTAGGTCCTCTTCCTGATTCACTTCATCCCTCAGGAAACTGTCACCACCTCTTTACTTCAGCTCCTTGGACTTCCTCAACATCCTTGGCTGCTGGTGAGCACGATTCCTCAAAGATGTCCCAGCTGTACTGTCCTGGCCCATGGTACTGCCACAGATGATTCACATGTACCAAGTTTGGGCGAGACTTCCTGCCTCCCCGAAACCGATACGTTACATCTGATAGGCGGTCCAACACAGTGTTAGGCCCATCCCACGGACTCTGCAGCTTCGGTGACTGTCCCTCCTTTCTCTGGGGATTGTATAGCCAAACTCTGTCACCATCCTTGAAGCTCACATCACTTTGGCATCATAAATGAACTTCATCATTTAGCCTGAAAACTATAGAGCTTCTCATTGATGATGATGTACCTCAGCCAGTCTTTCCTAAGATACTTCACATAGCTGGAGGTGTCTGTAAGCAGCTCCTCATTAGGTGGTCTTCCCATTAACATGTCAACAGGTAAATGTAACTAGTGGCCCAGCATCAGTTTTGCAGGGGTATAGCTGGTAGATTCACGGGATGCAGACCAGTATGCCATCAGCAATGTAGGTAATTTTTGGTCTCATTCCATTTGTCCCTCTATGCAGTACTTGGCCAGTTCTTGTCCCAGGGTCCAGTTGAATTTCTCCACCATCCCGTCTGACTGTGGCCTTAGTAGAGTTGTCCTGGTCTTCTTGATCCCCAGTAACTTAGCACTCACGGAACACACCAGACTCAGTTTCTACTCTGGTCTGAATGTAGCTCTTGTGGCATCCCAAAACGGCAGAAGAACTGATCAACCAACAACTGAGCAACACTGGCAGCCTCTTGATCAGGGATGACTTAGGCTTCTGGCCACTTTGTGAAGCAGTCCATGGCAACACATATATACCAGCTTCCTCTTTCAGTGCGTGGCAGAGTTCCAGCAATGTCCACCGTGACTCTTTCCATTGGTGCACCCACTTGGTACATCTGTAGAGGGGTGCAACCACGTTTCTTGGTTCCCTTCTTGGCACAGCATACATCACAGGCATGAGGCCACTCTTCAAAGTCCTAATGCATGCCAGTCCAGTAGCACCTCTGTTGCAGCCGACAGAGTTTTCTTCACTTCCAGGTGCCCACTAGTGATCTGCTTATTGGACTCATCCAAGATCTTGGACCACATTTTCTTTTGAACCATCAGTTGCCAATACTTGCTGATGCCATTGGATGTCACCCAGTGATGCTCCAGTAGTCCGTTGTTTAAATGAAGAAGGTCCCACTGTCTCCAGCAGCTCTTAGTCACAGGGCAAAACCTGGAAACCTCCTCCCAAGATGGTCACACTGTACTCTGTTGCAGCCACTCTGGCACTGGTTGTAAGTCTGAATCCTCCATCTGCATCCCCTTCAGGTCTTCTTCAGCTAACACTGGCCTGTCACCGCAATACGGCTGCATTTCTTGCTACGATCTTCTTTCATACTACACTGCTTGTAATTTGGGTCACGAGGCAGATGGCTCAGGTTGTCAGCATTACCATGTACCCACCCAGGATGGTGCTGCACCTCATAATTGTGCTGGTCCTGCTTCCCAAGCCAGCGTGCCAGTTGTCTTTTCAGATTTTTAATGTCTTCATCCACTTCAGTGCTGCATGGTCTGTCCTAATGATGAAGTAGGACCTATACATGCAGGGATGAAAGAAATCAAGGCTCTTCATCACCGCCAAGAGCTCCTTCCATGTTACACAGTACTTGTGCTCCGGTGGACTGAGCTTCTTGCTGTATGACACAAACACATACTCCTTGTCATCCATCTTCTGTGACAGGAGTCCATTAAACTCATGGTCACTGGCATCACAGTCCAGAATGAATGGCTGACTCTGATCTGGGTATGACAATACTGGAGAGCTTGCCAACTCATGCTTGATTTCATCGAAAGCCTTCTGAGTCACTGCATTTCACATACACTTCTGCATCTTCCCCAAAAACTTGTGTAGAGGTGCAGCTGTCATTGTGAAGTCCTTGACAAAATGCCGATAGTTGGTACACAAACCCAGGAAACTCCATAGCTCCTCCACACAAGTTGGAACCAACCAGTTCTCCAGAGCTACCACCGTCTCTGGATCAGTACGGATGCTGCCCTTACCTACAATGTGTCCCAGGTACTTCACTTCCTTCTGGAACAAGTAGCACTTCTTGGGGTTCAGCTTGATGTGTGCTGCTCGGATCCTGTTGAGCACCTCTGACAGCCTCTCCAGTTCCTGGTCATAAGTCTGCCCAAACACAGTTACACCATCCAGATAGATGAGAGCTGTCTGCCAGTGCAGGCCTTCCGGTACATGATCCATGAGATGCTCAAAAGTAGCTGGAGCATCGCATAGGCCAAAAGACATCAATTTAAACTGCCATAAACCTAGCCTGTATGAAGAGGCTGTTTTATCCCTGTCCTTCTCTGTAACCTTGACCTGGTGATATCCTGCCCTCATGTCTAGGGTGGAAAACCACTTGGCAAGTGACAGAGAATCCAGCATGTCAACAATCCTTGGCAAGGGGTACGCATCCTTCACTATCACCTCATTCGGAGCTCGATAATCTACACATTACTGAGCCATCATTTTTCCATACTAGAACCACTGCTGTTGCCCAAGGACTGCTTGACTTTTCCATCACTTCTTGACTTTGGAGATTATCCTTCACATTCACCATTTCTTGCCACGAGACTGGGGCATCCTCCACGCTGACTGTTTAATCAGGAGGTGTATCCCAGCTTCTCTACAATGTTCTACCAGATCAGTGCACCTCAGGTCTAGGCCTCCGGCAGAGAAGATATCAACAAACTTCGTCAGCAGCTCCCCCAACATCAGCACTTAAGCCATTCAGGCATTGGCAACTCCTTGAAAACAGGTCTTGTAAGTGGTCAGGCAGATACCCATCTTCATTTACTACACTCCTTTTACAGACCTTCCTGTAATGCCACTCAGGGTCCACCGCCTGGCACAGTTCAATAATTTCACCCTTGTTGATCTGTGGCTTGCGGGAGATATTTTTTTTATCACAACCAGCACTTCATCTGCATCTGTTTCCACCAAATTTCTCCCCACCATTACTTCTTCCTTCATCTTGCTCCATACATCAGGCTTAACTACCACTAGACAGCTGTCAAGAAGACACTTACCTTGCACTGGAGCAATAGTTCTGATTTTGGGGATATCACTGTGGAGTGGAGCGCTCTCACCTCGCCACAAGAACTGGTTCGTCTCTGCCACAACGGGAACCAGCTTTCCTCGAACCTTAAGCTTCATGGAACAGATGTCCATCTCACATCCTATGGATGGACCAGACCAAGAAGACAAGGATCCTACATCTCGACTACATAGATTGGAAGTGTGGCCTCTTTCCCTGGCACCTCAGTTTGGAAATCCAACGGTCCCCTCAGTTGTTTGGTACCCAGTTTTGCCACACAATTGTTCTGATGACTCAGGCAGATATCGATGATGTGACATATCAAGCCTCACGAAAGTTTGCTCTGAGGCTGAGTCAATCGGCAGGGAACACTTCTTGCTTTTTATTCTTCCATCTAATTGCACATTGTCGATTGCAGTTTTCTTGCATTTTCTCAGTGGTAGGGCTACTTGAGAAAAAACAGCTGGTGGTTGCCCCTTTGCACCAGCCTCCACTAGGTTTCTGCTTCTTTTTGGTCTTCCACAGCCATCTTCTAATCCTCCTTTTTCTTCTTTTGACACTCAGAACTGAAGTGTCCCACATTACTATATGTCCAACACCCCTCTGTTACAACTGTAGATTTCAATGCACTGCTCTGTTCTTGCCCCTCCTTCCATTTGTAACTGTCCTTGTGGCCCAGCTTCCCACAGAACTACTAACCTCTGGTCTTCTCCTGTTCTCTCTTCCACTTCTAGCAGTCCTCTTTCCTATGTCCTGGCTTTTCACGGTACCAGCAACTTCCTTAAAATTTTTCCATTTAATGTACCTGCCTCTTTCTTGCCTTGGATCCTGCACCATGACCTGCCTGAAAAATGAATGAACTGGACCCGATGTAGGACTTAAATGGTTCTGGGTTGTGCCTGCTTCATTTGCACTTTCAGCTCACGACTATCAAGAGCATCAATGAACTGGTCCCTCAGAAAAATAGCCAATAGGTTATGTGCTGCTCCAGGGTACGCCTTGCATGCCATACTCTCCAGGCCTTGTGCAAGTTGATGTAGGGATTCGTCTCGACCCCGTACATGTCGGGAATCTTGCTCTGTAAATCTCAGTCTGGTACATGATCCTGTATCTGCGCTCCAGGACTTCTACCAAGGACTGATAACTGCTCCTTGCCTCTACTGACATCTGGCCCAGAATTTCCATTGCGGCACCCTTGAGACTGGTGGCAAACTTGGGTACCATAATTAAGTCCAGGACTTAAAACTTCTGCATTTTGATTACTTAACCCTGTAATGATACCTTTAGATGCTTGGGATTTGTGAATATCCACCATACACTCTATACATTTTTTTTTCATGTGCTCCCTGTACATTAACATGAGGTTCAGCAGTGCAATATTTCTCGACAGCCTCAATTCTCTCACAAATTATCTTCAAATTGCTGTCTAGATGCTTCAGCTGGTCATCTACATGCTGTCTGTACTCCATCACATTATTGCCTACCTCATACTTCTGCTGCTGTAGCTTGTCATCTACCTCCTCCTTAAACTGTTGCTGCTCATGCTTCATATGCCCCCATGAAAGCATCTAGCTGTTTTTGCATCCTCAGTTGTAAATCCCTCAGTTACTGCTGTGATGCCTCTTGAAGATTTCATAGCGTTATTTTTGTTCTTCACTGTGTGCCTCTTGTTCTTCACCCTGTGCTTGCAATTGTTCTTTGATTTCTTTCTGTCCTTCAATTTGTGCCTGTAATTGTTCTTTGAGCTCTTTCTGTCCTTTGTTCTGTGCCTCTAATTGTCCTTTGAGTTCTTCTTTTGAAGCTTGTAATAGCTTCATAATTGCAGCCAAGGACACCTCCTCTTCCTGCCCAGCTCAGCTCCTTGTTCACACACCACATTCCTCCATGTCGAAGATTAGATTTACTGCAGCACTTTTCTAAAAATTCACCCTCCTGACACCATTGTTACATCCCTGTCCCTCACTGCCACAGGCTCCAACAGCAGTAGTTCAGTATAGGAAGGACTTTGCCCAGTAATCTGTTCTTTTTATGATCAGCCTTTCGGTGTACAGTACACAAGGTCAGCTCAGGCATCATGATTAAACATTGGCTTCTTAAGTTTGCTGTCTTTATTTTCCAAATAATTACATTTAACACTTGCCAACTTCACAGTTTTCACAATTACAGGAGCTACACAATCTGCACTGACACTGAACTGACACTGAACTAAACTCAAACTGAAATGAAATGAAGCTGAGTCTCTTAGGGATTTCCACCTCCTTATATAGTCTTGCATTACACTCGAAGCTTCCAGTATACTGTGCCACCTACAGTTACCAAATCAGAGACATCCAAAATATGCCCAAGTTTTCTTACATTACATAGCACTCCAATTGCTTTAGCATAGAAACTGAAATAAACTTACATAATTTAATAAACAGTCACATAAATAAAAGCATTATAGAGAAAAGGAGCATGAAATTTAACCCGCCCCATCCTGGCAGAATTTTAACCAATGACCTCCCCCAATCCCAGCAGATTTTCGATTTTTTTTTTTTTTTAGCTAAAACCTCTGCTTTTTATGAGAAACATTGAAAATTCATTGAGAAATCGCTCACCTGACAAAATGCTGGTACAGGTAACAATACCCTTACCTGGCTGTTTGCTATGGGGCCTAGCTAAAGAGAAAATGTGTTCTATGGGAGGGGTAACTATTCCAAACCACTCATAAAAGGTATTTATTTATTTATTTGGTATGATTATTTATATATAGTACAAGAGTATATTGGCTTTCACACAGTAATAGAGGCGATATAAGCATTGTTTCACTAACCAAACACATCAACATACCGCACCTTTTTTGGTGACATTACCTGCTCATCATTTCTGTCTGTTTCTTCCTCTAATGCTACGTAAACATTGTCCTCCACATTGTCATCGATTGGGGAATCACTCTGCACCAGAACTTAAAGCATTAGAAACTGTAGTGCCACACTGTAATGAAGAGTGAACAACAGTAGCAGAGCAGGCAGATGGTGCAGGAGCAGCAGTCGGTATGGGAGAAGCAGCAGATACAGGAGTATGAGAGACACTGTTTTTTTTTTTGGATATGTCAGGACAAGGATGCACAGGAAGGACATCGGGAGTTTTGGATGTGTCAAAGCAAGGTGTAGCATCGACACTGGTGTTTGTCATAGGAGGAACTGGAGGAACTGGGATGGGGGAGGCACTCCCAGATGCTGGAAGCACCACCACAGAGGGGACACATCCAGAGACAGTGGGCACCTCCCCGGAAGAAGCACATCTACTTCCAGGCTGCACTCCCTCGGTGGAACCCCCCCCGGCCGAGAAGGCCTGGAAGTAGAACCCCGAGATTTTGATGGGGCATTGTATGATGGCAAGGGCACCAGCCGAGTAGCCTTAGGGCGGGCCAATGCAGCAGCAAAGGTAACCCCAGGGCGAATGAACCGCTCCTTAACCCTGGCCTTTGCCTCGGAAAAGGAAATTTTCTCCTTCGTTCGGACATAAAATAATCTCATATTCATACTTGTATACTTCGCAGTCCCTTAAGGAGGCTCCATGTGCTCCTCCACAGTTCAAACATTTAGAGGGTTGAGAACAATCATCCATACCATGAGAAATTCCACCACAATTTTGACAGACCCCAGGAAGGCCAGATGCTTCCCGCCTGCATGAACGGTGGACATGACCAAATCTTTGACAATAATAGCATCTTCTAGGTCGGGGAACATAAGGTTTAACCTTTAGCTTCCACCACGCAGCAGTGATAACCTCCGGCAAGGTAAGATGGTCAAATGTCAAGATAAGAGTGGGCGTGGGAGTTAAAACCCCATAAACTGTATTCATAATTCTCTGTACTGCTACAACACCCTGAGAAGCAGCCCCTCTAAGAGGAAAGAATCAGAATATGAGATCAAGTCACGAGAATACACAACCCCTCGGGACTGATTTAGGACCAATTGACGAGAAACAGACACAGGATAACCGGCGACCATAGTTAGAGACTGGATGCGTGAACTCTCCTCTTCATTCCTGGCTTCTAGCAATACAGAACCATCACCCTGCAAAGAGACCTTGGGGGTAAATCCACATGCTGTAACTAGACCACTGTGAATCTGAAAACAATTCAGGTTCCGGAAGGAAGTACCATTATCCATGTTAAGGACTATATGTTTTGTATAAGTGTGTCTCACAAAAACACCAGGTAACAGCTCGAAAGAAAGGGCATCTTGATTCGCAGTTATGGCAGATGACCCGGAGGGTACAGGGTCGTCGGCCAGAGAGTGACCAGTTGATGCCGACTCGTGCAGCTTGTCACTACCCCCCCCTGGGGGTAGGGGGGTTTCAAGAATACTCCCCCAGTATCCCCGCTTGTCGTACGAGGCGACTAAAAGGGTTGGTGGTGGGTTAGTGCCCCACCCCGTAAAAAGAACTAACTAAAAAAGCAAATAAAGCGCCTCGGACCCGGACGGACCATACGTTGACGACTAAGGAACGGACAAAGGACATTCTGAGGGTAGGAACGTGGAATGTGTGAGGAGTGAATGATGAAGTGAAAGAGAGAGAGGTTGTCCAGGTGCTTGAGGATGCAAAAGTGGATATATGTGGATTGACTGAAACTAAATGGAAAGGTGAAAGGATGAGAGAATGGGAATACGGTGCAGGTATATGTGAGGGAGTCAGTGAGAATGAGAGGGCAAGAGAGGGAGTATGTCTGATGATAAGCAAGAAGTGGAAGGAGAATATAAGAGAGTATGGAACAGTGGGTGCAAGGATTGTATGGGTGAGGATGAAAGTAGGTATACAAGCATGGGCGATTGTATGTGTCTATGCTCCAACAGAGGATCGAGTGGCAAGAGTGAAAGATGAGTTTTGGGCGAGAGTAGAAGCATGTATGGATAAGTTTGAGAGGAGCGAGAGTGCTGTTGATTGGAGACATGAATGGCAAAGTTGGGAATGTACGAGTGGATGGAGTGGTTGGTCAGTGGGGTGTGCCAGCTGAAGTAGATGGGAATGGTAGTCCTTTGGTGGACATCTGTGCTGGTAAGGGGTTGGCAGTAGCCAACACCTACTTTCGTCATAAGATGATCCACCAGTATACATGGAGAGTAATGAGGAGGATGGATGGTGAACTTGTTGAACGAAAGGCAATGATAGACTACGTGTGTGTGGATGAGCGAATGAGAAGACAAGTGTTGGATGCAAGGGTGTGGAGAGGGTGGGGGAATGGAGTCTCGGACCATCACTTAGTGATGGCCAAGGTAGAGCTGCAAAGAAAGTGGTTGAGGAGACGAAGGGGAAGACAGGAGGAAGCAGCTCCTGTGAGAAGAGTGGAGAAATTGCAAGATAGTGAGAAAAGGACAGAGTATAAGAGCATAGTGGAAGAAAGATTGGGAAGGTATGAGCTAGAGCAGATGGAAGGGGTGGAAGGCGTATGTAAGATATTCACGGAAGAGATAAGCGCAGCGTCTGAGGCGGTTTGTGGAGTGAGGAGGAGATGCAAGGGTGTGCAATGGACAGCATGGTGGAATGATGAGGTGAAACGAGCTGTCGAACAAAAGAAGAAGGCATATGGTGAATGGTTGGCGAGTAGAGGTAGGGGAGAAGATGAGAGAGAGAAGAGAGAGGTATATGTGAGCAGGAGAAGGGAGGTTAAGAGACTAGTGAAGGAGAGTAAGAAGAAAGTGGATGAAGAGTTTGGGAGGAATCTGAGTGTGAAATGGAGGGAGAGTAAGAAATTGTTTTGGAAGGAGGTAAAGAAAGTAAGGCAGTGTGAAAGGGGAAATAGTAGGGGAGTGAAAGATAGGAATAATAGATTGTTGGTGGAGAAGCGAGAGAAATTGAGGAGATGGAAGGAGCACTTTGAGGATTTGTTGAATGTAGAGAGTGACAGCAGTGTGAGTATAAGTGGTTGGGGAATGGCTGGGAGAAGAAGAGATGAGAGGAGGGAGGAAGAGATCAGTAGGTCGGAAGTAGTGGAAGCGATGAAGAAGATTAAGCTGGGAAAGGCCCCAGGAATTGATGGAGTGTGTGGTGAAATGCTTAGGTATGGGGGTGAGATTGTTGTGGAGTGGATATGGAAGTTGTGTAGATTGGCTTGGGAAGAGGGAAGGGTTCCAGAGGACTAGAAATCAGGTATAATTGTTCCTCTGTACAAAGGAAAAAGGGAGAGAGAAGTATGTGGTAACCATAGGGGTATTTGCCTTCTTAGTGTGACTGGTAAAATATATGGTAGAATACTCATTGATAGGGTTAGGCATATGACAGAGGAGCTAGTTGGAGAAGAACAAGGGGGATTTAGGAAGGGAAAAGGGTGTGTAGATCAGATATTTGTTCTAAGATATTTAGTGGAGAAGTATCTAGAGAAGGGAAGGAAAGTGTATGCTGCCTTCATGGACTTGGAGAAAGCTTATGACAGAATAGATAGGCAAGGTATGTGGAAGGTATTAAGAAAATATGGAGTGGAGGGGAAATTGTTGAGTGCTGTGAAGAGTATGTACGAGGGAGCTAGGGCTACGGTGCGAGTGGATGGTGAGCTGAGTGAGTTCTTTGATCTCAATGTGGGACTGAAACAGGGGTGTGTGATGTCTCCATGGCTGTTTAATATATACATGGATGGGGTTGTAAAGGAGGTGCAAGGTAGGTCAGTGGATGTGGGGGTTGCCCTAATGAATGAGGGTGAGATTTGGAAGCTTCCGGTGTTGCTGTTTGCTGATGATACAGTATTGTTGAGTGAAGATGAATGGGAGTTGCAAGGTTTGGTGAATGAATTTGGGACAGTGTGTAGGAGGAGGAAGCTGAAAGTTAATGTAAACAAAAGTAAAGTTATGGTGTTTGAGAGGAATGAAGTCACAGAGTGTGCAGTGAGGTTGGATGGTGAGGATATGGAGAATGTGAGTGCATTCAAGTACTTGGGTAGTGTGATGAGTAAGGATGGAACTTTGGGGGATGAAGTACGTGAAAGTGTAGAGCAGGGAAGAAAGATTGTTGGTACACTGAAAGCAGTGATGAGGAATAGGGAGGTGAGTGTGGAAGTTAAGAAGTCACTGCATGATAGTATTGTGATCCCTCCCCTGACGTATGGAAGCGAGGCGTGGACCTTGCAAGAGGGGAACAAGTCAAGAGTGAGAGCAGTGGAAATGAGTTACTTGAGAGGAGCATGTGGAGTGACGTGGAGGGACAGGTTGACGAATGAAGAAGTGAAGGAACGTTGTGGGGTAGATGTGGATGTGGTTGAAAAGATTAAGAGAAATACACTGAGGTGGTTTGGACATGTGGAGAGAATGGAGAATGAAAGACTGACTAAGAGGGTGTATGTAGGTGAGGTGGAGGGAGGGAGATGGAGGGGTAGACCGAGGATGAGGTGGAGGGATGGAGTTGAGAGGTATATGAGGGGGGGGGTGAGTTGGGGGGAGGGGAGTCAGATGGTGGGTGACAGAGTGACTTGGAGGCGTTTTGTCTGCGGCCACCCTTTGCGGGATTAGGGCGTCGGGCTATAGATAGATATATTGTTGAATATGAATTGGCACCAGGAGCCAAGGGAAACCGCCTACCAGGGAGTGAGGGGACCGAGCGCGGTCTGATGGGAGCGGGGTACCTCGTCCCCAGAGGGTGTCCCCAAAAGGACACCCCGTGCTACGAAAGTTTGCTCCCACCAGTGCAAAGACCCTTCTCCCCAACACCCCCCAACCCAGACACCCAACCAACCAACTCAGGACAGCACCAAGGCGATCCCTCTGGAGGGCGGCACCGATGACCCATACAGGTAACTTACGTTTAGGGCAGCGCTTAGTCAGACCCCTCACCCACAACCCTACTCGCATGGGAGACCCTGCCAGATGTTGTTACATCCACGGGCATGCTTGTGGGATCACAGGGGCACCCAAGCCCCCCCACTACGACAAGGTGGCTGCTCACGGGGGGGTGGGCCTGGTAGCAAAAGAGATGAAGAAGAGAGGGAGTCTTTCTGGAATGATGTTGATGAGTGTCTGCAGAGTTTTAGAACGAATGTGAATGTGGTAATGATGGGAGATCTGAATGCTAGAGTGGGAAATGTAGCAGCTGAAGGTGTAGTTGGTATGCATGGTGTGCCTGGAAGAAGTGAAAATGGGGAACGAATGATAGGGATGTGTGTTGAGCGAGAGATGGTGATTGGAAATACCCTGTTTGAGAAGAAAGATATTTATAAGTATACATGGGTGAGACAGGAGGGTGGAAGGGTTTTTGACAGAGCATTGATGGATTATGTGGTTATGTCCAAGAATGTAATAGGAAGATTGTTGAATGTGAGAGTTCTGAGAGGGGAGGTTCGAGGTACGTCTGAGCACTACCTGGTGGAGGGAAAATTAAGAGTTGGTAAGAGATGGGTGAGAGCTAGAAGAGTTAGGTGTGGCAGGGAGATGTTGAATGTGAATGAGTTGGATAAAAGAGAGAAAATGATGGAGTATCAGGAAAGGATGAAAGATGTGTGGAACGCAGTGAAAGACAAGGAAAATGGCAGTGTGGAGGAGGAATGGTAGTTGTTTAAGAGTGCTGTGGTGAGGCATGAAGAAGAGGTGTGTGGTGTGAAACGAGTGGGTGGTGGTGTAAGAAAAGGAAGTGAATTCTGGTCCGAGGAAGTATGGCTGTGGCTGAGAAGAGACGTGCATATGAAGTGTGGCTGCAGAGGAAGGATGTGTCATATGAGAGGTATAAGGAAAAGAGGAATAGGGCAAGGAGGGCTGTGTGCGATGCTAAAGTGGCAGCAGATGAGAGATGGGGTAGGCGTTTGACTGAGAATCTTCAACAGAATAAGAAAATGTTCTGGAAGAAGGTGAAAAGGGTGCAAAAGGGAGAGTCTGGGAAGGAAGAGCAGGTAAAAGCAGAGGATGGAAGGATGTTAATTGAGATGGATGCAGTAAGGAAGAAATGGGCAGAGTATTTTGAAAGACTGTTAAAAGTAGAAGACGAAAGGGAGGCTGAGATTGTGGCGAATGGAAGGTTGCAAGAAATAAATGTGTTGGGAGAGTTAAATGATTCTTTGATCATGAAGGAGGAAGTGCAGGAGGCAGTAAAGGAGATGAAAACAGGGAAAGCTGCAGGTATAGATGGGTGTGGAATGCCTGAAGGGTGGTAGAGTGACTATTGTTGATTGGTTAGTAAGATTGTTGAATGTGTGCTTTGTGAAAGGTATGGTGCCAGTTGACTGGGCAAAGCTTCTGTGGTCCCACTGAATAAAGGCAAGGGTGATAAGTATAAATGTACTAGCTTTAGGGGTATAAGTCTGTTGAGTGTTTTAGGTAAGGTGTATTGTAGAGTGTTAACCCGTCACATCCCGAGGTTTTCCGCACCTCCGACATCTCCCAATCCCGAGGTATTATTGATTTTTCTTTTTTTTTGCTGAAACCTCCACTTTTGGTGAGAAACATCGAAAATTCATAGAGAAATCGCTCACCTGAGGTTTAAAATACTCGATCCAGGTAGGAGTACCTCCTTACCTGACTGGGTTTTCTAACAGGCTGGCACCAAAGAAAACGAGTTCTATGGGAGGGTAACTATTTCACACAACTCATAAACGGTATTTATTTATTTACTTGGTACGAATTTATATGTAGTATGAGAGTATATTGGTTTTCAAGCTGTAATATAGGCATTATAAGCATTGTTTCACTCACTAACTAATCACCATACCTGACCTTCTTTTGTCACATTACCTGATCATTATTTCTGACTGTTTCTTCTTCTAATGCTATGTAAACTTTGTCCTCCACATTGTCATCGATTGGGGAATCACTCTGGCCCTGAATATCTTTACTGGCCAGGTCACTGGTAACAGGTGAATTGCTGAGACAATGGCATGAGGGGGGGAGGGGGGAGGTTATGCGGTGTAAGGCATTGTCCCTGCTTGGCATCTTGTAGAGGAATAGAGGAAGGTGTCCCGTGTATATGTACGAAAAATCACGCGGGAAAATTGAAAATTGTGCAATTTAGGGACATTGCAATTCCACGACGTACCACTACGTCGCCGGGACTGGCAAATGCAAAATGTTGCAACGTACCCATACGTCGACGGGACGGGGCGGGTTAAGAGAGTTAGAGAGGGTACAGAGGGAATGATTGGGAGATGAGCATTGTGGCTTTAGGAGAGGGAGGGGATGCATGGATCAGGTGTTTGCTGTGAGACAAGTGTGTGAAAAGTATTTAACAAAAAGCAAGGATGTGTTTTGGGCGTTCATGGATTTAGAGAAAGCGTGTGATAGAACTGATAGGGAGGCTCTGTGGACTGTTTTAAAATTGTATGGACACGATGGTAGGTTACTAAAATGGGTGAAAAGTTTTTATGTAAATAGTAGAGCGTGTGTAAGAGTGGGAAATACTGTGAGTGATTGGTTTCCTGTGAGAGTGGGACTGCAGCAGGGCTGTGTAATGTCGCCTTGGTTGTTTAATATTTATATGGATGGTGTTGTAAGGGAGGAGAATGCAAGAGTGTTAGGTGGAGGTCTGAGTCTGGTGAATGTTGATGGTAGAGAGTGGAATCTGAAGCAGCTGCTGTTTGCAGATCATACTGCACTGGTGGCTGATTCAGAGGAGAGATGGAGACAGTTGGTAGAGGAGTTAGGAAGGGTGTGTGAAAGGAGGAAATTGAAAGTAAATGGGAAGAAGAGTAAAGTGATGAAGTGTACAAGGTTGGTAGATGGTAGAAGGATGACTATATTATTGAATGGTGAGTTGCTTGAGGAGGTAGAGTGTTTTAAGTATTTAGGGTCACATGTTGCTGTGGATGGAAGAATAGATGCACAAGTGAAGTTTAGAATGAAAGAAGTAGGAAAGGTGCTGGGAGGAATGAAAAAAGTGTTTAAATGTCGTTTGCTTAGAATGAATGTAAAGAGAAGGCTGTATGAGTGTGTTATGGTACCGACTGCATTATATGGGACTGAAACATGGAATATGGGTGTAGCAGAGAGGAAAAGTTTGAATGTAATGGAGATGAGGTGTCTGAGGAGTATGTGTGGAGTGACGCATATGGATGAAGTGAGAAAAGACGAAGTACGAAGGAGAACTGGAGTTGTTCGGGAGATGGCTGATCGAGCTGAGCAGAGGGTGTTGCGATGGTTTGGACATATGGAGAGAATGGATAATGAGCGATTGGAGAAAAAGATTACTAGAGCTGATGTGAGAGGTGTATGGCTGAGAGGGAGACCACAAATAGGATGGATGGACAGTGTGAAGAGAGCATTGGATGCAAGAGGGATGTCTGTTGAGCAAGGAAGAGTGGCTATGCTTGACAGAAACAAATGGAGAGAAATTGTGAGTGGATAAATGATGACGCAGCCCTGAGGGGATATTCTCCCGCATTTGGTTTGATCAGCTGATCAGGTCAGGTGTGGGTAAGGGGATGGATCTGTTATGATGTGGAGGGGTAAACCACTCTGCTGTCGGGCCCTACTGCGGATGTCACTGATTGCACTGTGCAGTTGACCCTCGGGCGGTGTGGTGCAGTGAGGCTCTGTCCCTTCTCCCCTTTGGGGCTAAGATGCGAATGAATGTGTTTGAGTGGATGAGTAAATTGGGAGTTTGTCGTCCTGTCTCGGCTACCTCCCTTTCCTTGGGGGAAGCAGCCTAGGTATATAGATAGATAGATAGTCTTACTGACTGTGAAAGGAGATCTCTTTCTCTTGTGGTTCAAATCAGTTTCTGTGAAAACTTAAGCGAGGCAACTTGAACAAAAAACATTCACTTTGCCTACAAGATGCTTACACAGCACATCACAGAATTAGGTTCTTTTATATATTACACAGGTATACAACAGGACATTCTTAACCTAAACTAGAATCACTTACAGGTCTTACTCAAACAAGATCAATTACATACTTACCCTAATAAATGCTAATTGCAAATAGCTTGCTAGGCTGCTATGTAGCTTGCAAGTAAACATAAAAAGATACTTAGCATATACTATGATATCTTGGAGTTCTTCTTACACCATGCCATTAGATGACATAAGACACTGACTTGAAAGAAGCTGGACTTCAGAGTCAGTGCTCGTCCTTCTCTAACTACTCTTGATAAACCCCGATGACCACGCCTCTTTTCCTCCACTGGCCTATTTGGCAGCAGGACTAAATTTCTTTCCAGTAGTTTTCTTGGTTGGATGTAGCTCCTTATCACTTGGGATTGGCTCTGCCTCCTTTCCTTCTCTGTAATTTGAAATGGTTTGACTGCTCTAATCCCTGATCCAGCGCTTTCCCGACCAGGACACAACTGAGTAACATAGCAGTGTGGGAAACTCCACCCGAGATAGTCGTGGCGATTGTAAATATGATAAATTTGGCTTCCACCTCTTAGCAGCCGGTTATAACAGGCTGATGACAAACCCCAGTAAGCCTTCCAGATTAGCGGCTAGTGATAGCAAGCCAGTAACACCTTCCTTCCTGAAATTTTTTTTCCTTATGAATATATAAAATCCTGGACAAACAGATTGCTAAAATATTCCTTTCCTCCTTTCTATGGTGGACATCCAGGGCATATCCAGGAGGAATGGGGCCCGGCAGGCTAACCACTGATTCTCATTTTCAAATTTTGCTAGAAACTCAATAGGATGGTGGTTTGTAAACACAACAATATGGGTTTAGCATGAACCAGCATACACTCTAAAATTTTTGCAGGGCAATCATGAGTGCAAAGAGCTGCTTTTCAGTAGTGAAATAATTTTTGTGAGCAATGGTGAACTTTTGCTATAATAACAAACATAATTCAATACGTGATTATTGTTTTTGTAACAAGGCTGCACCGGCATGAAGACCACTAGCAGCAACAGATAATTTTTAAGATTTACTGAAATTTCGGGCTTGGAGCACAGGCTGACAAAACTGAATGTCCATAACTTTCAAAATGCCTCTTCTCATTCTTCCTTCTACCCACATTTTTCTCGTTGCTTTAACATATGTGTGAGCGGAGCCACAAGATAAGAGATATGTAACACAAACCTCCAATAGTAATCCAGCATATCCGGGAATCGCTGCAATTCCGTTTTTTTTTTTTTTTTTTTTCAGTGGTTGTCTGAAGTTAACAATGCCTTCAACTTTGGGTGTAGGCAGCCTGATTTTACCTAGTCCTAAGTGCTGAACCTTGACTTTTACTAAGACATACATCATTAGACATAACTACCTGGCATTGACGGTCTCTTCAGCAAGGCATCAGGCTGGATTAAATGTTCCTCATTGAATTTACTGAATATTAGAAAATCATCAGTGTACATGACATATCCATTCATATCGCTCATTAGCCTTTGAATCATGGCTGAAAATTTTCACACTGTGTATGGCATGATTTTACATTAGTATGTATGGACACCAGCCACAAAACTGGAAAATTCTTGGGTCATTTCTGATAATGGAACTTGTCAATATCCCTTCAGTAAATCAATTTTGGTGATGAACTTTGCACTGCCAATATCAATACAGTCTTCTACTCTAGGAAGCACATAAGTGTCAGTCTAACTGACGGAAATGACCCTGTCGAAGTCCAGGCAAAGACGACAAGTTGTCTTAGTATTTTGAAATAAAAGCGAATCAGAACCAGCACGAGCATTGGCCCAGCTTGATCAATACCTGCTGCGGCATTTAGGTCAGTACCCGCTGGAGAATTAACTACTTTAGTGGACTCTTTTGGTAGGGGACTATTTCACAGGACGGGCATCTCCAAGATCTACAATACATCATATTGTGTTGCCTCCATCAACTAGGGATGTTCCTGAAAACATCAGGACACTTCCCTAGAAAGGTAGTAATGTCAGGGAGTAGACTGAAGCACCAGTCAAAAAGGGCAGTACTCCCAAGGTGGATGGAAAACTAAAGGCAGGGAGATCTAGAGCTCCAGCTTCATCAGCCTTCAGGACTAGCTTTTGACCATCCCCCTCTCCTGAACTTTTCTAGTGTTTCAGAAACACAGAGAGTGGGCCAGAATACTCTCCTATACAACTTCCTCGAACTGTCAGTACCAAACTACATGCACATTACATACCACATTTTCTCTTCTAAATTCAGAAAACGTGGCATTTCAACACCAAACGTCAAAGTCCCCATGGGGGAATGGTGACCATGAAAGCCCTCGACATCTGCCTTTCTCCCAATGAGGGTAAAGTGAGATGCACAAAACTACTGTCTGACTCACTTCAAGTTCTTTGATTTTCCTCTCTTGAACTCCACCTCTTCCTCTAAATGTCACTTTCTCTTCCCCACCAAGACACCTGAACGAGGTGGCATATAGCAAACCATTTTCTGTATCCTCCTACTTTCTCTATACTCACTTTAAAGCCAAAAGTAGGTGTTGTGTATATTTACACGATAATGATCCACAGGTATACATGGCAAGTGATGAGAAGGTTGGTTGGTGGACTGAATGAAAGGAAGGCAGTGATTGATTATGTGTGTGTGGATGAAAGGATGCGAATGTGTAATGGATGCAAGAGCATATAGTGGTTGGGGGAGTGGAGAAACCAAGGTCCAAGTAAAATGGAGAAATAGGAGAAGGGAAGGACGGGAGGAAGTAGTAGATGCAAGGAGAGTGGAAAAGGTAGAAACTAAGAGAGAAGTGGAGGAGCGATTGGGTAAACATGGATTGGAGCAGATGGAGGACGTGGAAGGTGTGTGCAAGATACTTTCCAAAAGAAATATGTGCAGCATGTAAGGTGGTGTGTGGGGTGAAGAGATGGCGAAAGGGGGTGCAAGGAACAGCATGGTGGAATGAAGAGGATGAGACAGGCTGTGGCACAAAAGAAGAAATCATATAGTGAGTCGTGAGTGGATGAGAAATAGGGATGTAGAAGAAGTTGAGAGACGGAAGAGAGTGTTACATGTAGAGAGGAAGAGAAAGGTGAAAAGATTAGTAAGAGAGAGTGAGAAGAGAATGGATGAGGAATTTGGAAGGAATTTGAGTGTCAAGAGGAGGAATGTATGAAAATTTTCTAGAAAGAGGTAATGAAAGTTAGATAGGGTGGCAATAAAGTTATTCGGGGAGTGAAAGAAAAAAAAACCGGTAGATTACTAGTGGAGAAGGGAGAAAAAGTGAGCAGGTGGAGAGAACACTTTAGGGAATTGTTGAACATGAAGAATGAAAGTAATGCGAGTATAAGTGGCTGGGGATTGGCTGGGAGAAGGAGGGAAGTGAGAAGAGAGGAGGAAATCAGTAGGATGGAAGTTGTAGAAGCAATGAAGAAAGTCAAAATGAGGAAAGCCCCAGGAATTGATGGAGTGTGTGGTGAAATGCTGAAGCATGGGGGAGAGAGAGTAGTAGAATGGATGTGGAAGATGTGCAGGTTGGCCTGGGAGGAAGGTAGAGTCACGGAGGATTGGAAGTCGAGTATAATTATTCCCTTGTACAAAGGGAAAGAGGAAAAAGAAGTGTGTGGTAATCATAGGGGCATTAGTCTTAGTGTAATAGAAATAGTATATGGTAGGATACTTATAGAAAAAGTATATGGTAGGATACTTATTGACAGAGTTAATGGAAATAACAGGAATTAGTTGGAGAAGAACAGAGAGACTCTAGGAAGGGAAGTGGTTGTGTAGATCAGATATTCATTCTAGATCCTTAGTGGAAAAGTTTCTAAAGAAGGGAAAGAAGTTGTACGCAGCCTTCATGGATTTGGAGAAAGCATATGACAGGGTGGATAGACAAGGATTGTGGAAAGTATTAAGAATATATGGAGTAGATGGGAAGTTGCTGAATGCTCTGAAGAGTATGTATAAGGGTGCTAAGGGTGCAGTGAGTGTGGATAGTGAAATGAGTGAATTTTTCTCTTTGAAGGTTGGGTTGAAACAGGGATGTGTCATGTCTCCATGGTTATTCAATCTGTACATGGATGGGGTTATAAAAGAGATACAAGGTAGGGCAGTGGATGTTGGAGTGGCCCTAATGAGAGACAGCAGTGTTTGGAAACTCCCTGTACTGTTGTTTGCAGATGATACTGTGTTGTTAAGTGAAGACGAAGGGGAGCTGGAAGGCTTGGTGGATGACTGTGGGAGAGTGTGTAAGAAACGGAATCTAAAGGTGAATGTAGGGAAGAGTAAAGATATGGTCTTTGAGAAAGGTGAAGTCAGTGAATGTACAGTGAGGTTGGATGGTGAGGAAATGGAGAATGTGAGTACATTTAAGTACTTGGGTAATTTAATGAGTAAGGATTGAAGTTTGGAGGGTGAAGTGCTTGAAAGGGTACAAGGAAGAAAGGTTGTTGGTTTCTTGAAAGTAGTGATAAGAAACAGGGAAGTGAGCATGGAAGTGAAAAAAATACTACATAACAGTATTGTGATACCTACTCTAAAGTATGGAAATGAAGCTTGGACATTGTTGCAGGGACACAAGTCAAGACTGACAGAAGTGGAAATGAGTTATTTAAGAGGAGCCTGTGGAGTCACATGGAGAAACAGGCTGACAAATGAGGATGTGAAGGAGAGTTGTGGTGTGGATGTGGATGTGATAGGAAGTGTTAGGAGAAACACATTAAGGTGGTTTGGCCATGTAGAGAACATGGAGAGTGTGAGACTGACAAGGAGAGTGTATGTGAGTGATGTGGAGGGGGAGAGAGGGAGGGGAAGGCCAAGGATGAGATGGAGGGATGGAGTGGAGAGGTATATGAAGAAGGGGTATGTGAGCTGGGAACAGGGCAGAGAAATGGCAGGGTACAGGGCGACGTGGAGGCGATTTGTTTGTGGCCACCCCGTATGGGATTAAGGTGTCTGGCAATAGATAGATAGATAGATAGATTTTGTTTTCATGTTCCTAAACATGAATCTTCTGAATTCTCTGCTCACTAGCTTTGGCTATCCCGTCAGTCCCTCACTAAATCTATCTAAGCTGCACACTTTCTCCATTTTCAGGAACCTCCATTCTAGGATGTTTCAGTGTTCACCACCACCTTTGGCTCTCCTCTCCTTTCACTGATCCACCTGGTGAGCAAGCCTACAGTTTCTGTCCTTAACAACCTAGTGCAGTTTGTTCAGCACCCTACTGGTATCCTTTACTTCATTAGAGAGATTTCCCACAGATGATTTCTTCCTTACGACTGCTCCTTGTGTTTACACTGTCAATTTGTTCTCTCCATTAGGCTCCTCCAATCACATCATAATCACTTTATCTGTCTATCGCTCCAGTAAGGCCTGTGGACCCTCCCAAGATGAGGTGGATGTGATGGAGCTGTTGATTAGGAGGCCTTAGGCAGTACTTCTTTGATTTTCCCTGGAATGATTATTGTTTCCACGGGTGTGCCATCTGAGTGTGGGAGCTTATTCTCTCAGGCATGGAAGCACACATTTCATACTCTTGTCTTATGATTAATGAAAAAAAAAAAAATGGTTTATCTACATTGTTCTAATGCTGTCCACAACAAGAAGACGGTCTTTAGAGAGGTACTGGAGCCAACCCATGCCTGAAACTCATCTCTTTTACTTTTCTGCCTGGAACCGTGCTAAGTCTGTTTTTGCTCTGCGAAGAATAATTTCTGTTCTACTATATGCTCTAAATTTTTACTTGAATTCTTTCCACTCCTTGTGGCACTTTGCCAAAAATCTTTCTGGCAACTTTACTTACTCATCCATCCATCCTATTTTCCACTCTGATGTTTCTGTTGCTATGTCTTCTACTTAAAAAGCAGAACTTTTTACTTAGACTTTCTCCTCTAATTCCGCCTTAGATGATTCCAGTGTTGTTCCTCCATCATTTTCCTCCTCTGATTACCTCATGACTACCATTACAGATTCTTTGATTGATATATTTTCTGCCATCACTGTGTTCTGGTGCTGGACATCGTTTCCACGATGAGTTTAAGACTCACACTATTTTTAAATATTACATACAGAGATGTTTATTCCTAATTCACCCCTCCATGACTGCCGGCGTCGAATGACGTTTAGCCGATAAATGGCCACTGGCGTCGTTTGAGTGCAGCCTGTAAAACACTGCAAAAATTTTTGGGAAGTGAATGGACATTCTGAATGTCCTCACACTGACCTGCACTACACTCCCATACACCACATCCAGCAGTTCAGAGTCTGCTGCTGTGATGAGTGGATTTTCGATTATTTCGCTCCTGGCCATGCCTTAACCCGTCACGTCCCGAGCCTTTCCGCACCTATGACATCCCCCAGTCCCGAGCCTTTTTGGAAAAATTTTTTTTCTTATGAAACTTCCGCTTAGGTCGAGAAACTATGGAAAATCTTGAAGAAAGTTGTCTCTGCAGTCTATAAGTGGTCTATACAGGTGCGGTTTCCCCCCGCAGGTATCGTATTCTGTAATGGGCTGGATATGCGTAAACGTTTTCTATGGTAAGGAGTAATGGAACAAACAACACACAACACCTCTACATTTATTGAATTTGTACTAATAAACAATAACAGTAACAATATAATGGATTTCAGACACATATATAGGAAAAATAAGCATTGTACCATCGCGCGAGCATAGCGAGTTAGATCCGAGTCGTATCATGCTATCTGCTAATTTTCTGTTATGAGTCTACCGATCATTTTTTCTACTTGTATACTTCTGTTTCAATGACAATTTACTAATTACAACTGTTTGTAAGTGATTTCAGATGTTTTCATTCATTTTGATGACATGCAGCATAAGTTTAGCGCACATCAGCTTAGTAAGCGCACTCGCTATGTCTCGTATTTCAACATACCAAATTGTTTTATCACTTTCTAATTATTTTCCCATTTACATAGAACCTTTCCCCCACCACTGTGAAGGTTTTCAATTATTTTCATTCATTACGAGGGCATTTAGCGATATGCTAGCGCCTATTCACGTAGCAACCACGATCTCAAACACTCGTGTTTCATCATCTACTTTATTTATTCACTCCAATTATATTTTCCCACTTACATTACACACGTTTACACCCCTCCAATGCACTGTACATACTTACTGCCATTATTTATTCAAGTGAGCGTGAGAATATCGCCTGAAAATACCCTCGCAAGGAATGTTACGTCATACATAATACTCACACATTTATATACTAATTCACGCACACACTTATATACTAATTATTCACTTTATCACTTGCTGACTTTTATTTTGACTAATACGTGCCTTATTCATTCGACTAGGCGTCAGGAAATCTTATCTTTATAGACACGCTATGAATATTTGACTTAGGAAATACATCATCATATACAATAATTTGAACTTATATTATACCAGTAAGAATGTCACATAATAGAAAATATATAATAAGGGGCCGTATTTATTGCACTGAGCGACAGAATATCGCATCAAACAACCCTCTCTATGTAAGTTTCAACTTAGGGCAGATTTATATACTTACACCCAATGTTTGCACTTATGTTCTACCCGTAGGCACTTTATACTAATATTTGGCGATCCACATGACTGATTTTTTCACAGAGCGTCTGTCTGTCGCATTTACATCATAATTTCTGCATCCTTTCGCAATCACACCATGCTAAAATTGCAGCAACGTGTGGTATTCACTAAAACATGGGTGAATACACAGACCCACGTCACACTGCACGCACTCATAGCGGGTGTCCTTCCTCTGTGTCGTGAGTCGCACCTGGGAATTACTGCACACGTGACACCTGCGCTGGGGCCTAGGTCTGTTGGGCTGGGGCGGGATAGGAGTGGGGAAATGGCGGGCGGATATTCTCTGGGGAGTGTGGGTAATAGGGGCAGTGCGGGGGCGCTGTTGGGGCCTTTCAACCGCATATTTTGCAAAGATTTCTCGTGTGAGCTCCCTCACAAACCTTTCAAAGGTTTCCTGAACTCCTGTGGTCATGGCGTGAAGGTGGTGGCAATTCAGAGCAGTGATATCTAGCAAGTGAAAGAACAGTTTCTTATACCACTTCATCATGGTCCTGGCACACTCTACCGTCGATATCATGGAGTCTGACTGGTCCACGAGGCGCATGTTTATATTATAGTCCATGACACATTCAGGCTTCCAAACACGACGCCTGCTCTCGCTATGGTAATCAACAGAATCAGTACGGTGCATCAAGGGGCGGTGAACCGTGGACAAGAGGCTTACTTCTCTGTTGTGGTTCCACATTGTTGCAAGGATGTTGTTTGCTTTGAAGAAGACAACCTCACTCCTTGCAAGTTTCCGCCCTACCTTGACCATGTGACGCCGGTTCACCTTTACGGTTCCACATACTCCCGTTTCATGTCTGTGAAGATAACGAGCGAGAAGAGGGCTAGTGTACCAGTTGTCGAGGTAGAGAACGTGACCACGATGAAGGTAGTCTTGTATCATCGTCTTTACCACTGCTCCAGAAAGTCCTATACTTCGATCTTCTATTATGTCTGTCTGTGCACCGGTGTACAAGACTATGTCTTGCACGTATCCAGTCCTACAGTCACACATAACAAAGATCTTGAACCCAAAACGGTGCCTTTTGCTGGGTATATACTGTCTGAATGAAATATTGCCTCTCCACAACACGAGACTCTCGTCTATGACGAGATCTCTATAGGGATAGAATGAGGATCGAAAGGTTTGCCTGAGGTGATCAAAGACCAGCCTAATTCGCCTCATTTTGTCCGTGTTGTTTGTATTTGCAGGGTCATTAGCATCATAAAAATGGAGGCGACTTAGAATTTGTTGAAACCGATTACGGCTCATCACTTGACCAAATATGGGGGTAAACATAACAGGGTCCCTAGTCCAGTAAGCAGGAATTCTATTTTTTCTTATTATACCCATCAAAAGGACAAGGGCAAAAAATAAGAACATTTCTGGAATGGAGACAGGGTAATCATAAATCATTGAATGCCTACTCCTTGTTCCCAATCTTTCACTTTCTAGCCGCTGGCCGCTTGCAAACAGGTTTGTTTGAAGCACGATCTGATCAACGAAGGCCTCACTGAAAAACAGGTGGAAAAAATCCAACCTGCTTGAATTACAGTGAATACCTGGTGCAATGCAGCCAGATCGCCCCTGCTCAGTGAAGGGGTGAATGAGGGAGAAAAATCACTCCCATCCTCCCAATCCCACGACACAAATCCCTCGTCCCCATCACCGCCTTCGTCTGGGTGGGGAGGAGATCCTGGTTGGGGAGGTTGGGGAGAAGGAGTACGGAGGGCTTCCCCACTGTCACTCCTCTTCCCTCTGCCTTTACCCTTTCCCTTTCCCTTACCCTTACGGCCTTGAGGAACATTAGGGGGCTGTGGGGATGAAATAGTTTGATATTGGGGAGCAGAAGACGTGCTGGGGAGTGGTTCCTCCCCACCTTCCCCCTCCATTACCACACCACGTGCTCTCTCACGCAACCTTGCTCGACCACGTGTTAGGGGATATTGGGGAGCATAAGACGTGCTTTGGAGTGGTTCCTCCCCACCTTCCCCCTCCCTCACAACCCCACGTGATAAGGAACGCACCCGCACTGGCCCACGTGATCCACTCTGCCGCCTCACACTGCGTAGGGAGAGCAATGACTCACCCACCTCACTCTCACTTTCCCTAATCACAGGAATGTCCATTTCACTCCCCACTCCCTCCACTTCAATTCCTACCGCCCCAAACAGAATGCTTGGCCCATACCTGCTTAGACGACGTGGTGTGCGCTCTGGGCCACGATGCGTAATCACCTCCCGCCCATACCACGTGGCAGCACGTCCCACGTCTCCGTCCTCGTCCTCGTCCTCGTCCTCGACCTCGAATTCGGCTTCCAAGGCACGCTGGGGATAGGGATATGACATACCACGTGCCTTCTTTGCCTCCTGCCCCTCTCTAGCAGCACGGTAAGTCACGTACTGCCGTTTCCTTGGTGACGGAACTTCCTCGTCACTGCTGGTGGTTTCTTCCTCGTCTGGCTGCACATAATCTTTGTCCATCTCCTCGTCATCCAGTGGGGAATCACTGTCGCCGGTAAAGGTGTCCAGGGCGACTTGAATTTCGCTCTCTGAGAGACCTCTCTTAGCCATGTCTGAGCAGGACCGTGGCTACCAGGTGAGTGGACGAGCGGCGGGCTAGCGTGGGTCGCGCGGGGTCGCCGAGTGTCCCCGCCTGGTGGCAGGTAGGGGAAGGTCAGGCGAGGGTACGTACCGCAAATCAAGCGCGAAATTTGAAAATTGTCGAAATTATGCACATTGCAATTGCACGACGTACTGGTACGTCGCCGGGACTGGCAAATGCAAATCGTGGTGACGTACCCATACGTCGTCAGGACGGGGCGGGTTAACAAGCACAACTACACCCATTATCTCGACCCTGGCAGAACATATCATCTTTGTCCTCTCTTGCAAAACACACACAACCACCTGTTTATGATTATGAAGTAATACAGGCTTATACAAAAAAGACAAGATAATAACAGAAAAATACATTTTTGTCTTGGTATCTTTACCTATTTGCTCAGGTTTGCTGTAATGGTTTGGATCATTTGATGCAATGCAACTTTTTAGAAAACTGTGAAAACTTTCGGGAAGTGAACGGAAATCTGGGACATGAGACTGACCTTGACTTCACCCTCTCACGTATCATCCATCAGGTCACCACCTGCTGTCGTGACGAGTGGATGTACGATTTTTTCGCTCGTGGCCATGCCTAAACACACATAGTTACACCCATTATCTCGACCCAGACAGAAAATACAATCTTTTTCCTCCCTTGCAAAACACACACAACCACCCTGTTTACGAGACAGCAATATATATTGTGAAAATAACATGGTAAAATGATAAAGATGAACGTACAATGATAGAGAATGATGAACATGTTATGACGGAAAAAATAAGTTTTCCCCTGTCTGTAAACGTATTTATTTCTGCTTTGTATCTGTATTCATAATAATTAGGCTTATTCTTATTTCTGAAACTGCATAACGATTCTATTTTTAGCCATGCTCTTGGTGTGGGAGCTGGATGTTGCGACTTAACTTCCTTATTGCTAATCGGACTGACCCTCCACTTTATTCTCCCGTGGCAGAGTCTAGCCTTGGAGGACGTGCAGTTTTCTCATTTAGGACTGAAAGTTCAACTCTTTCGCTCCCTTGTCCAAGCATGGGCACAAGGATAACCTAAAAAATAACTCGAAACTACCATAAACATAATTTACATCAAAAAGGTGAAAATGTATTCATAATTTTTTTTCCAGCCATTCCTAACAGATTATGTACTGAAATCATTCGATATAATCATATTTCATATATGCATAATTTTTCAGCACCATTCGCATTGTTTTGGGAGGTAAAAAAAAAAATAACAACACCTGCCCAGTTGCGATGCGGCAGAGCCCCTGGGCGGCGATATCGGTTGCCGATATTTCTGCAACTTCCGCGCTTCATTGCAAGCCACAAAATGCGTCTAGGAAGCTGGGATTAGCACTGTTAGATGCATCTGAACTTTCTCTTCAATATGGCAAGAAAAAAAATTTAATTTTCGAAACTTCAAAAAATGGCCCCGGCGTCGGCCTGGGGTGCACGGAAAATTCCGGGCCTTCGGCCACGGAGGGGTTAAAGAGTGTGTAATATAGTGTGAAGATAAACAACCAAACACAACTTCTCTGTGAGTGTGGTGTGGGAACAAGATGAGCGTCCATACATGCAAAGTCAGCATTTTTCGGACGTAAACAGAGTGGCTGAAAGAAGGTGATAGAAGGACATAAAATATGCATATGTTTAAGTCTTGGAGAAACATATATTTATGTTAATGTATTTTATGTAATTAATACTGCCTTATTGAGATGTATAATGTGTATGGTAGAGTTGTAATACACACCTATTCGTGTACGTCTCTCACTATCTCTGAGAGATATGGCATGTCTAAATAAGCTGACCTAAACCTGCTTCCAGTGTGGACAGAGCAGCAGCAACAGCAGATCACTCTCATCCTTCATGAGTGGGAGACGTACTACTCTGGTACACTCTTTTGTCGCAGTTGTATCTTTCTGTGGCAAAATAAAGAGAGTAAAAACACATCTGCTCCAGTTTCTGTTCACCTGCACGCTATCTCTGACTCACAGGTCACCACCACTATTCCCACTGCCTGCTGCAGCAGCAAGACTTAGCTGCAGGAGTGACCACCTGGAGAACTTAGGGTATTCCATACCAGCCGATACATTACATAAATTGGTGGTCCAGTGCTGGGATACGAATGGGTGCTGAAAGGGATTCTATTAGTGCAGTGAAACCCTTGAAAACTGCTCGTTGATCCTATAGGTGAATAACAGAAAATCCTAATTTCACTTTTGTAAAGGGACTAGTTGTGGAGTGAGATAAAGTGTGAGCAGAAAAAAATCGGACTAGTGAACTCATTCTCTCAAGATTATCTCTGCATTTAAATGAGAACTGAACTGGCAAATTATGTCGCCCTTGTGAGTGTGAGGAGACGAGAATGAGGCCAGCGCAGAGAAGGGTGGTGTCATCTGAGGACATCTGGCACCCTGGTAAGGTGCAGAGGCAGAGCGAGAGCGGGCAGTCACCTTGGGACGAGTGTGGAGGCAAGATCTTCCTGTGGTTGGAGGGAAGAGACCTGGCGGACTGTATGGGGTTGGAGTGCAGATCTGCCTGGATTTGCAGTGTCATCTAACACCTAGGCAGTGTACATTTTTTCCACAAAACATACACTCTTTAACCCCTTAAGTCAAAATGCCTAATCCTATCAATTGAACGCAGCCTGTAAAAAATTGCGGTGCACTTGCTCCACCCCGATAATGACGTACATGGCTTCAGGCCAATGAGAACTCGCCCCTGATGTGGTGTGAGGGGGGATTGGACCAACCCGGGCGGTGGGGAGGAACCCCCCTCTCGGCCGCCTCCATGCCACCCTCTACTCCACTCCCTCCTGCCCGCCTTGTCCCCCATCACTCTCCCACCCATCCACGCAACTGCATCTCTCCTCCCACAACAATCTGCGTCCCTTCCCACCCTCTCTTGCCCCTCTTCCCTCCCTGCTAGCCTTGTCCCCGACAGAACCCCACCCCATCTCTCCCTCCTTGTCCCTCACTACCCTTTCAACCCCCAACAGTCCCTCGAGTCTCAGTCCTGATGTTCATACTGTACCTGTTTTGTATTATTTCTACTTCTTCCCAAATTTTTGTACCTCACTCTGTTCATTTCTCACTTCATATCTACCAGTTTCTGTACGTACGTAGCTGGAGAATGCTGTATGTTGTACTACATATGATGCATTATTATTATTTTTTTTTCATTCTCCCTACCTGCCCAGATTAGCACCTCTGAGTGGTGTCCATCTGTGTTAGTTTTTGAAAGACTATGAAGCCTTGTAGGGCTACTCCCTGCACCTGTTTCATCTCCCCACATATATAAACACACCTGTTTTCATGGCTGGGGAGATGAATTCCAAAGAAATGGAGAGTTTCCGCAGGAGAATTTGGTTGTTGCCGAAACTGTAATGATAAGTGAGATGAAGTGTAATGATAATGTGATAAATGATCATGTGATAATTGTAATGGTGTGATAAATGTGTAACGAGAAGTTGGGACAGTAAAAAGAGAAATCGGAAACAAATTATTGCTTCTTTATCCTTTCTTATGCATGCATTCATAGCATTATTCAACTTTATTTTGATGTCCTTGATGGTTATAAACATTTATATGCATCTGTGTTAGTTTTGGAATGACTATGAGGCCTTGTAGGGCTACTCTCCACACCTGTTTTACCTCCCCACATCTACATACACACCTGTGTTTATGGCTGGTATGACAAATCCCATTGAAATGGAGGGTTTCCACAAGAAAATTTGGTTGCTGCCAAAATTTTTCTCCCCAAGTACCACGAAAGCCTTGTAGGCCTACTTCCCACACTAGTTATTTCCCCAAATCTTCATATACACCTGTTTTCATGGTAGATGTCACAGAACACAATGAAGTGCTTTCTTTTCATGCGAAAAGCTGGTTATTTCCAACCCCCGTACCTGTATGCCTACTCTCCACAGCCTACTTTATCTCCCCACAATCTAGTAATCTCCCCACACCTACATACACATGTTTTCATGGTTGGTGTGATAAAACACTTTGAAATAACTTGTTTCAATAAGAAAAATAGGTAGTAATAAAAATTTTTCATGTGTTCGATTGTTTTTGAGGGGTAACTATCATAAACTTTTTTTAAACTTTAACGCGTGATTGTGCGGTAACCATTAGGCCTACGGGGATACGGATTGCGTTGTCAGGTGTGAAAATTCTTCCTCTTTAGCCAGACAAAAGTCAAGTTGCCCTTGGTGAGAGTCGCCAAAACACCCCTGATTTGCGGTTGTGGGAGGTACCCTGCCTGAAACAATGGCGGTCTTAAGGCTTTAAGCTGCACACAGCAGTTAGGAAATGTGTGTAAAATAAAGGTTTCTCAGTTCCCCCTCTAAATAAGTGCTGTTTTCTGTGTATCTTATCGGTGTCCCGTTCTCTTTAGCTAAAACCACAACTAACCTATCTGTGTGTCAGTCTAACTTCCTGTGACTGGGAAGGGAATAATTTCTGACAGGGATTAGATGGATAAGGTGAAGAGGTGGGGACAAAAGATTATGGGAGACACAAAACAGCCAACCACTGAAGAAGGAGCTGTTTCTTTGGGGCAGGAACAGTTAGAACTGGAGTCAAGTGAGTCAGACTCAGAATTTCATTAATGGATAGAGACATTGGACAAAAGCATTCAAACTTTAAATGATTTGAGTAAGGGACATCTTGGGATTGAAGGTAGCCAGGACACTTCTAGGGAACTGGATAGTGAACAGGACTTGAACATTTTACACTTGCGTTCTGGTTGTACTTATCAAACAGTACCTGAACATGTTTAGCACCCCGCAAACTTTTGGACAGCAAGGACAATACCATTTATTTGTTAATGTTCCTTATGCTAATCAATGGGGCATGAATACTAACAGTATTGGCATGCAAAATCTAATCCTCCTCCTTTCTGGCATGTACCTAACATTGCAACCACTAATTTTACTACAGCTGTACCTCAAACCTTACCTCTTGTAGCGCTGGTTAGGCAATCACAAGGACTTTTCACTGCTCAGTCACCCTTAAACCCAGACTGTATAAAGGTATTACCCACTGTGCAGCCAACCAACTGCGCAGCCAACCATGCAGTTCACTGGGGAGGATGACTATGACATATATAGGTTTTGAAGAGATTGTGAAGCTCATATAAATAGGCTGAAGCTCGCTAGTGATGGGGAAAAGATTTGGCATGTTAAAGCACACGTTAAGCCAAATTCCCAAGTGGTGGAAATGCTAGAGGCCTCACTTTTTCAGACTGGTCCTACTACTCAGGATTATGAGAAGTTTAAGGAGGCCTTAATCAACACCTTTGAAAGTGACTTATGTATCAGATGCGCAGGTGTTTAGGCTCCTAACCAGGGCGCAACAGTATCCAAACCGTACCGAAGGCCAAGCCCTCGCGAAGGCAGGCAGATGTCATGCAGAAGCTAACAAGGCCTTCCTAACTTCGGGTTGGTGAGATGTAACTTGGGGATTGACTTATGAGAGAGTAGCTAGACTACTAGAATACCTCCAGCACTTGCTTTGTTTGGTCCCTGCCAGGCAGGATAAGTTACTTAGGCAGACGAAAAGACCTCCTGAAATAACCTTGCATGACATGAACTTTAAGTTAAAAGTGAAGGCAGATGAAGAGGACAGTAGCATCTTAACCGTGCACACAGAGAAAAACCCTACTGGAAAATACTGTACTGTGTGTAAAAAGGCTGGTCATACAGATAAGAAGTCTTGGCATGCTAAAAAGCTGGCACGCCAGGCAGCCAAGGCCAACCCGACAACCATGTCTGGGCCTAGTTCTGAAAAGCAGGTAGGCAACAAACAGCCAAGTACTAATCCTCCACAGCATAACCAGGCCAAGGCTACAAAGCCAAAGGTACAAAGATGGTGTGTCATACACAGGCAGTGTCCTCATTCTTCGGACTATTGCCCCATTGTCATTGCCAATAGGGAACAACTGAGTAATAAAGCAAATTCAGGGGAAGCTCAGAGCCGCATGCAGAAATAAATCAAAAGATCATACAGTCCACCGATGCATGTGTGGCAGCTATAAAAAAGGTAGATCTGCTTGGATTATAGGGAAAGGCCACCATGGCATGTGCAAACATTATTTCTAGTAAATCGCTAGAGAAGCTCAGACATCTGATGCCTCAGACAAATTGGATGTTGTCAGCACCCAATGTGATTTTGACAGGTGTGACAGGGAGTAAAATGAAGATCACAAGCCAGGTAGCGCTGACACTGAGGGCAGATAAACGAGCTCCTATATTACATGCTACATTCTATGTGGTTGAGGACTTTCATCTGCCAGCTGATGGGTTATTGGGCCTTGAGTCCATGGAGACTATAATTTGGTTATACACCCTCAGAGACATTCCATTTCCTTTAACCCCTTTTTTATTGACCCCTCTCCCCAATGTAAACACTACATTTACCCCCCATACCGAACTGACGGCTCCCCCTCCAGTAGTGTGAGGGGCAGCGTAAGTTTTATTGCCACGTCCAAAATATTCACTCTTTGTTATTTGTTTTATACTGATGATCTTATAAATCCAACATGATATTGCTCTTGTAAAAAAATGATAATAAAATAATTCATTACATAAGTTTACATACCTTATGCCAAAGTACTGTTACCCAGGTAACTACAGAACAATTTTGGTTGAAAAAAAAATGTCATGCACAGATAGATGGCTTTTTTATTTACCTGTTGATTTTGGACCATAAATAGTGGTCTAATGATGTCGATAATGTAGCGATGTGTTGTCATGCGCTCCGAGGCAGACGCAAACAGGTGAAGCCAGGCCATATGCGAAAGATAGGAATAAAAGAAGAGAAAATGGAGAAGGAAGAGGATGTAAAGTATAATAACAAAATAAAAAGCAAAACCATAATAACAAACAAAATAAAGGGAATGAAAAGTAAACTATGAAAGTAGGTGGGGTGTATCTTGTTCTTTTTTTTTTTTTTCTTAGGAGGTAGTCTTTCTTTGTTTGCAGTGAGCAAGGCAACATAACCCAAATCGTATTCATACAAAATTTCATGAATAACACTCTTCAGGAAGTCATGGTACTCAACACTCCTAGTACATGCATGTAGGTTTTGGTATACAATGCGAGCATTCAGTACCATTCTAGTTACCATGTGTAATCCTAGATTTTTCAACCATGCAAAGGATTTCCTTGTGGGATCGTAGGTTCAAGTATTTGCTCCACAAAATCTACAGCTTCCATCTCCTCGTTGTATCTCAGAATAGGTAGGGACTTCTTGACCATCTCTACTTTTCCACCTCTCAGACGACGTGTTTGCTCCACATAACCAGCCTCATACTTAGTTGTGATAACATGCACAACTTTACGATCACAGTACTTGGTGACAAGAATATCCTCCTTTCTCCCAAATACAGCTTGAGGAGTTTGAAGTCGCTAGGATGAGAAGTTGTTTGGTACTCCTCTCTTTGGACGAATTGTCCCAGTGGTTAGTGTCTCTTACTCAGTAAAAACTCAGCAAGATGAAGAGAACTGTACCAGTTATCTAGTACTACGTGCCTCCCTCTACTGAGCAGAGACTTCATCCAGTGGCATAGCGTGGGGGGGGCCAACTGCCCCGGGTGCAAAATTCTTAGGGGTGTGAAATTAAAAAAAAAAAAAAAAGAGTGATAATAAATAAAAAAATAGCGCACCCTCCCTCTCATACAGAATATCTCAAAATGTTCGAACATTCTATTTTTTTTTTTTTTAAACATGACGGGGCAAATAAACATTGCCATGTAACATTTTACATTATTTTTCTCGTTAATTACAGCCATACTGTCCTCATGTAATCCTTATCGGTGAATTTCATAATGCCTATTAATGGCGTGATTTCCCGTTTGAAGATACCGGTACTGAAATGTTCCTTAGCTTTCATAAAAAATTCACATTTTCACCGAATTGCAAGGGCGCCAAGATAGTCTCGCTCCTCCTCCTCTACCCGCCTCGTCTCCGTGATGTGTGACTGATACGTTGCGTAATTTTTAAAGTCCACCTCGCACCTAAAGTAATCCTTACAATACATGTGTGTATAACAGATTTTCTGCTCAAAATGACATTCTTTCACCTCTACAAATATTTACAGAAACTCGTGTTGCACATACATGAAACATGCTGTGGCCTCCGTTATTTGTGAATGTGGCGACAATCCAGTAATTAAATTAAGATCTGTCGAAATCTGGAAATACCGTCGCCAAGTAATGTTCCCGCCAATTTAGTGTTGCAACACCAACACAAAAACATTATTGCCTTTTTAAATACAAGATAATGGGTTTTTTACCCCTACCTTGAGTTCTTGGAGATTAATTCGAAAAGTCACCTGGATCAATTTTTGTTTTGTTTTGTTTTTAAGTCCAAATAAATATGCACATTAAACCTAGAAAATGTATTTTAACTTTATTGATTAGTATGAAATGTTCATCCATAATAACGTGTACGCACCCTGTGAACTGGGTGTACAGATGCAAAAGCGCTTTCCTTTTGATGAGGAAAATGTGCTGGCATTATGCAATATTTTCGGTCCAAAAGTAGCTCTGTCTCCCAGAACAAAAGCAACTGCAAATTTGGTGGTACACTTCCCTATTCTCGTAAAGGAGAAAGAACTTGATTCTCTATAGGAACAGTGACAAGATCTGTTGCATTCTTCAGCCTCTCAGTCAATCAGCAACATATTTCTGGCATGAAATGCATGTAATTACTGATGGGAATAGTCTAAAGTTGAATTTCTTTCAAGAGTAATGTGTGATCTTTTAGTTCTACCACATTTTTCTGCGTTACTTGAGAGATTGTTCTCACAAATGACTATGCTAAAAACCATGACCTTGAACAGATTGTTGATCCACACAACTGTCAATCGATTGTTTGCAAAACAAGCCATTGCTTGACAAGAAGTACCATCAAATGAACTCATCATTGACATGAAAAGTGGCAAAATTGGCCAGTGTTATGGAGATAAGTGTTGAAGAACACAGCAGGCAACACGTATCCTGCCAACGAGAACAAAGTTGCCAGTAGCAGGGAGGAAAACACACAGGTTTATGTACAATAACTCTGCTGTATAAAAGCCTGAAAGATGACTTGATGGAGCTATAACTGTATTTATATGTACATATAAAAATTGTTACGTAAATCTTGGGTTCTTTCATACGATCTTGGATATTTTAGGTGAACCATCTTGGATTTTTCTATTTTCTTCAGTGGCAACCCAGGCTGTAGCTAATGTGTGCGTGCGCCGATAAGAGTTCGATCGTTTGGTGAATTTTGTTGTTTTCGCGTGTCGTCAGGTCATTTTTTTTTTTTTTTTTTTTTTTTTGCTGTGATAATTGTTTTGCTGACGCAGTAGTCATCTCTTAATCTGCGTTCTTCTGTTTCAACTATGCAATATATATATATATATATATATATATATATATTATATATATATATATATATATATATATATATATATATATATATATATATTCGATATTTTAATGGTTTAAACATTTACAAAAGTAAGGAAATGGTTATACAATGAAGTATTTTCTTAAAATACATGTGCTTAGGGGGTAAGAGGTTCATTTACTGGACTGGTGGAAGGGACTAACGGAGTGCTAACGTCCATGGGTTAGGGGCAATGAGCTCTATAATAAGGAGAGGCTATCTCCGCCACGGGCTTTTGATTTTGGCGGCCATATTGAAACACCGACACTTAAATTCAAATACTTCATTTTCACTAAGCAGTGATTATTAATGAAGAGACTTTTTGCCTATGATACAAAAACATATATGGATTATGATTTTTTTTATTTCTGCCTAGTTCAGGCAGAGCATAAAACAATGCCATAGGTTGCAACAGTGCAGAAATTACCCTTTATGGCACTATCCATGTCATGAAACCGAATGTCTAGATTGATAAAGGCTAGAAGAAACATGGAAATATCTACAAGAGAGTGTGAACAGAGAGAAGAGGACATGGAGAGAAAGACTGGAGATAAATGGGCCCATTGTAGTGGCCTCATTCATGCAGGGATACCAGGGAAGCATCTTCTCGCCCCACCCCAGGAGGCAATAATCTTATAGAATTAGCAACAAGACATATTTCTTTCTTGTGAAATGTAATGCCATCTCTCGCTGATGAATTCCTGTATCCATTTTTGCATCCAGAAGTTGCACAGCTAACCATGGCACTATATATTACGGAATTATCGGCTGCTTTCAAAAACCCAAAGAACACCTCAGTTTAAAAACCGTGGGCATCAGGCGAGAGGTGTAACATGGCTGCCACTACACCAGCTACATCAGTTATGCTGTGTTAGCCATGAGAAAGCCTCTCCATATTTTAGAGCTCAGTGGTTAGGGGGGTGCAATACTTTTCATGCCCCGGGCGCTGGCAACCCACGCTACACCACTGACTTCATCAGATAAAGAGGGACACGTTCAGACTTGCTGAGAACTGCAAGCTCAGGATCCTGCAACATTTCATCATAGAGGTCAGTTATGTAGAGACCAAAATTCCATGTATAACCTCAGGCATTTGGAGAACTTGGGCAGAGTGCAAACAGTTTCAGGCCAAAATGCTTCCTCTTTGTTTTGTTATACTGGCGGAAATGCAGACGTCCTTTATACAGAATGAGAGATTCATCCACTGCAAAATTTTCCCCAGCAGAAAAGTATCCCATACATTTCCCACGCAGCATCTGGAAGAACACTCCAATCCTTGACATAGGCTTTCTGGGAACAGCATCATCAGGATGTGAAAACCTAAGATATCTAAGGATCTGAAAAAACCTGTTACAGCTCATCATAGCTGCAGTAAAGACAGGTGGACCTCGGCACAACACAGATGAGCTCCAGTAATGAGACAAGTGAGGTAATTTGTTCAATCTCATAATTAGTTGTAAGGCAAAAAACACATACAATTCATCAACTGTCACCTCTGTCCATTTCTTCCCCATAAAGTTATTTGGATTCTTTGTGGGATTGTCTCTGAAGAAATGTGCTGCACGAGTATTTGTCCACACACATAGCGAGTTCATTACATCTTTAATCATAAACAGCTGGAAGCAGTCAAGTGCACTCATTGAATGTGATGCATGATGTGCAAGAATTCTTGGATGCACATCCACAAAATCCTCTTCCACAGTTGGCAGAACGTTAGGTTTAGCATCTTCAAATAGATCAGAGAAAAGCATGAAGTGTGTGGACACATGTGACGGTGATGGCGACCTTGACCCACATGTTGCCAAGAGTGTGGCATCACTAAGCTCGCTAATTTGCTTCTCCTCACTCACATCAACTTCACTATCATTTTCAGGTTCATAGTCATGATCACTGTCATCTACTTACACATCAGACACTGTTGCATTATCATCTGATACATCTAAATAAGTATCAGCAGGAATAAATTCGTCGCTATCGGAATCCACCAGTGACGCCATGAGAGAAAAATATCCTGTACATCCTCTCTCGTGGTCAGGTGCGTGGTAACTGACTCTCTCAGGGAGGCCATGGGGTGAAACTTTTGCTGTATGCTAGCGGAAAATATAGTACAATATCTGTAGTAGAAATGATAAAATAATGATTGGTCTAAAAGAGGTTACATCACAGATGAGTGAGCAAGCCATTGGTGCCATCACAACTCAGTCATGACATATCTTATGATGTCAGAATTCGTCAGAACTTCGTCACTCTCTTTGTTGTCAAAACACAGAGCTGTTGCTATTACCGAGGTCCTCAGAAACAGCCTAACCGGGCTACCATGAGGCCTATGCATATACTGCCATTCAATAGAGGGTGTACCAGTGTACCACGGTTGTGGTTCCAGTGTCTCACGGGTGTTTACAAGCGACGTACGGGGGTACATCAAAACACATTTCCGGTAAAGAAGGGGTTAATTGGAATGAGTTTGTGGGCCTTGTTCCCTCAGCAACCAAAGCTGGAGATAGTGGCGTCCAACAAGGAGCCATTCAACCAGTTGTAACCCCGACAAATGAAGCATCAAGGGAATCACCAGACGAACACGAAATGGAGGGTATGGACTGGAAGCAGGTCAAGGCTATAGTGAGTGGGAATCACCACTTACCCAGTCGGACTGTCTGCAAAATTCCTGTTCAAGTACCTGATGTGTCGGTGGGAACTGACGTGGCATGCATACTGGTGACCATAAAACGTAAGGCAATGTCACTGGAGTCCACCCTGAGCAGTGTTGGGCAAGACCGGACGACACCCCTCTTCATCGCAAATATGAGTGGTGGTGCAGTTAAGCTCAGAGATGGTTGTTATGTAGGCAACTTGATGTGCTATGGTGCCCCCATACGGGAAGTCGATGATGAACTGGTGACTGCTCCAGTAGTTACATCACAAACAACTCAGTCGGAACCTACACGTCTTGGGAGAGGAAATCTGCTAGAACAATACGTGAAGGTAACAGATAATATTGACCATAAAGTGCGATTGCTAGCTCTTCTTAAAGAATTCTCCTACTTAGTGGCACTTCCAGGAGAAGCACTAGGTAGGACGGATAGGGTGAAGTATCATATTGGTTTGTGCTCTGGTACAAATCCGATATATTTACCTGCACACCATCTACTGCACAGCCAAAGGAAAGCAGTGGAAGAGGAAGTTGAAAAGATGCTTCCTGATGGAGTCACTCAGCCTTCTTCCTCACCTTGGAACGCCCTGCTCTTTCTGGTGCCTAAAAAGGACGGTGGTATAAGACCTGTTGTGGATTTTCGGCAAGTGAACAAGGTAACCGTACCAGATCGTTATCCGATTCCGCATCTCAGAGACTTACTACAGTCCGTGGGTAAGGGAAATACCGTTTTCACCTGCCTGGATCTAGCATCAGGGTATTGGCAAGTGGAGCTGATTGAAGAGTCTCGTGTCATCACTGCCTTTAGCACTCACCATGGGCATTTTGAGTTTCCCTGGATGCCTTTCGGACTGCGTAATGCTCCTCTGACATTTCAGAGGATGATAAATCAGTTGTTTGACGACATGTTGGGGCAGGACGTCTTGGTGTATCTAGGTGATCTGATAATTGTAAGCAAGGACATGGACACTCATTTTAGTAAGTTAAAGTGAGTGATGGAAACCTTAAGATCCACAGGCCTGAAAATCAATCTTTCAAAGTGTGAATTCCTGAAGTCAAGTGTTAGATTTCTGGGGCACTTAGTTGACGATGATGGCATCAAGGCTCTTCCAGATAAGGTTACTGCCATGATGAATTTCCCTACACCCCAGTCCAAGGATGACGTTCACCCTTTTCTCAGGCTCACTGGCTTCTACAGGAGCTTTGTCCACAGATATGCTGCTATTATATCACCGTTAATGACACTACTTAAGAAGGATGCTGCATGGTAATTGGGATCATCAGAAGTGAAAAGCTTCAACGACCTCAAGAAAGCCATGACAGAGGCACCTGTGTTAGCGTTTCCTGATTACACTCAACCATTTTACCTGTACATGGATGCCTCAGGTGTGGGACTGGAAGCAGTGTAACAGCAAAAGGATGAGAAAGGCAAAACACACACCATTGCTTATGCCAGTAGGGTATTAAGACCCCTAGGAAAGAATTATTCGGCGACACACTTAGAGACATTAGCAGTCATGTGGGCGTTAGGACATTTCCTGGATATAGGATAACTGTTTTAGCTGACCATGCACCCATATGTGACTTGTTTAAAGGGAGGAATCTACACGGTAAAGTCGCTTGTTGGTACAGCAAGGTAATGGAATTTGACCCAGAGGTCAGATATTTACCAGGCCATCAAAATGTTGTTGCCAACGTACTGAATAGAAACACTGCTGCTGCCATATCTGAGGATATCCATCCCTCTTGCTGGGTATTCGTCGGACGCAGAAAAAGCGGAACAACGTAAGGATGCGATGTGGTCTCAAGTCATCTGTCCCTTGGAGTCTGGCAATGAGTCTCGTCTACCTGAACTTCCAGTACCTATGACTCACTTCCACTTTCAACGGTGTCTTTTGTATAAGAAACACCCAGGGAAGTACACTATGTATCAGTTGGTTATTCCTGCTACTCTACAGCGAGTCGTGTTACAGTTGATTCATGACGTACTTCAAGCGGGCCATCCCGGACGTGATAGATGCATATGTGAGGCAAGAAAGAGGTACTATTGGCCAACCATAAGGAAGGACATAGAAGCCCACATTAGTCAATGTGTCAAGTGCGACGAAATACGAGGAATGACTGGACCTCCGACTCCCATCTTGGAGTATCCCCTACCAGAAAAATCTTGGGATACAGTCTCCATTGATCTCTTAGCGTTGCCAAAGAGTCATCAAGACTCAAGCTATGTGATGGTGGCAGTGGACCATTTTTCACGATTCACTGTTTTAGCACCTGCAGAGGAGGTGGCGCATGCTATTGTAACCTCAGTGATTTGTCCATACTCTACACCCAAGGTATCGCTCAGCGAAATGGCAAAGAATTTCGTAACCAAGTGTTACAGGAAATCTGTCGAACGTATGGGGTAAAGCAATCTTTGTTATGCCTTACAGTCCCAAGAGCAATGGCCTTGTGGAAAGGACAAACAGGAAGATATTGGAAGTATGAGACCAGCGATCAACTCATTGGAGAATAACTAGGAAGACTGGTTACCGCACGTAGCGGCGGCCATCAACCACTCAGACAATTCGTCAACTGGGAAGTCTACTCATTACATCCTTTATGGGGAGGAGAAGGTGTTATCTTATGATTTGGTAGCTGGACCTCCTACTCCAGTGTACCATCAAGAGGACTACAACAAAGTCCATCTTCCAAAGCTCCAACGCATGCATAGTGAAGTACGGAAAAGATTAAAAGCCTCAAGTGTGGAGATGATGGGGAAACAACACAAAGGTAGTCAAGAAAAGACTCTGGACGTAGGCCAGAAGGTAATGATCCACAACCCTGAGAGAATTTCCAAGCTCAAACCTAAGTTCCGTGAACAATGTACCATTATGGAATGAGTGCGTGGACATACTTATAGAATAAGGGATGATGCTAATAGAAATCAGGAGATAGTACATGCTGACAGGATCAAACCAGTAAGTCAAGAGCTAGGCCTAACTAACCAATTGTCTGATGTGTTGTCCCCTCTGTCTTCGTCGCAGTGTATGTCGTCATCCGTACCTGTCCCTAACCAAGAGTATCGCAGCAAGCTAAAATCTCACAGCAAGGGCAATTAAGGGAGTATCTTCTCTTGCAGAGAAATGTGGCTGTGGCTGGTACTCCTAACACATTGGTTAGGGTGGAATTACGGAACTACGTCAGACGCGGACATGACTGCACTGATGCCAGGAGCCCTGAAGAGTCCACTAGAAGTCGTGGTGGTAGAAGATGCAGTATGTGTCCACTAGCCGATGGAAGACTATCTCAGAGCTCCAGACATTGTTAGAAATGCCTTTGAGGGATTATTTCACCTCAAACAGCAACTGTTGGAAATAGGAAAATCATTTGACCTAAACCCACAGCTGATGACCTCGGACAGTGCAGCTTTCGTACAAACCTTGCATGGAATACTCGAGATTCAGACTGGACATATAGATAGACTCATAGATAGGCTCACTAAATTACATGTCGCTTTACCTAATGCAGATTCTGATCTCTCCCAGCATGTCCATTCACGTACTAAGAGAGGACTTGTGGACCGTCTAGGTATCCTGTCTCAAAAGCTCTTTGGTACGGTGCTAGACAAGGACATAGTGCAATTGGGCAGACAGATGCATGATTTGGCATTGGCGACTATGGGAAATAACAGGCTAATTGTACACACGTATGAATAATTCCGTGAGTTCACTAACAAAGCTAACGAGATAATTGAGACTATCAACCATCTCGCAGGAGTTGTGAACAACATCCAAACTAACCTACCAACCCTAACTCAGTACAGCCATCTCCATAAATTAAGATCTATCTACAATTAGTGAATGGGGACAAAACAACCTTGTCTCTTTTAATGCTAGTAAAACTAAATATATACAGTTTACTAATAGACAGATATTGCCAGATTCGTACATTACCGTCAGTGCTCCTTTTTTTTTTTTTATGCGAGGAAGAAGGAACCAAAGGCCATGAGCCCGCAGTAACAGTTCCCTCCAAGAGAAAAACAAAATACAATAGAGAGCCAAATTCAAGATCCGATCATTTTGAGATGCCTGGACACACTGCGTTTGAAAAACTGGAGATCGTAGGCAGCAGAAAATACAGACAGAGGGAGACAGTTCCAGAGCTGACCTGTTGCATAAATGAAAGACTGGGAGTAACGGTTAACTCTTGCATTAGAGAGTCGGACAGAAAAGGGATGAGAGTTTGCTGCCAGTCGGGTGCTACACGCCCGTCGTAGAGGTGGAGGAATGCAAGCAGACAGTTCACAGGAGCAGTGACCATTAAAGTAGCGATAGAAAAGAGATAAAGATAAAACAGTGCGGTGAAGAGACAGAGGTTGAAGGGAATCAGCAAGAGGAGGAGAGTTAATGAGACGAAAAGCCTTTGACTCCACCCTATTGAGAAGAGCTGTATGTGGGGAGCCTCCCCACACATGAGAGTTGTACTCCACACAGGGGCGGATAAAACCCCTGTATAAAGTCAACAATTGTGCAGGGGAAAACAAAGAGCAGAGTCAGCTTAGCACACCCAATCTCTTGGAAGCAGATTTTACAAGAGATGTAATATGATCTTTCCAAGATAAGTCCCGAGTAAATGAAACCCCAAGCATGTTCAGGGATGATGCAGGATTAAGCTGAATATTATTAAACATTAGTGGGTATACCTGTGGAAGATTTTGTCGGGTTGTTAGATGTAAGAACTGAGTCTTAGATGCATTAAAAACAACCATATTATTTTTACCCCAGTCAGAGATACAAGCCAAGTCAGACATTAGGTGCGCCATAGCCTCATCCCTTGTTTGTTGAAGTAACTGTTGAGATGGCATTGCGGGAACTGAATGGAAAGGTGAAGGGTGGAGTCATCAGCGTATGAGTGGATAGAGTTAGATGTACAGCTTAGAAGATCATTGATGAATAAAAGGAAGAGAGTTGGTGATAGGACAGAGCCCTGAGGAACACAGCTGTTGATAGATCTAGGAGAAGAACGATGGCCGTCTACAACAGCGGCTATAGAACAACCAGAAAGGAAGCTAGCGATGAAGGCACAGATAGAAGGATAGAAACCGTAGGAGGGCAGTTTGGAAATTAAAGATTTATGCCAGACTCGATCGAAAGCCTTTGAGATGTCAAGTGCAATGGCAAAGCTTTCGCCAAAGTCCCGAAAGGAGGATGACCAGGAGTCGGAAAGATAGGTGAGAAGATAGCCAATGGAGCATCCCTGACGGAACCCATACTGACGATCGGAAAGAAGGTTGTGATAGGAAAGATGCCTTAAAATTTTTCCATTGAGAATTGACTCAATAGTGAAAGATAAAAATGGTAGATTACTAGTGGAGAAGGGAGAAAAAGTGAACAGATGGAGAGAACACTTTAAGGAATTGTTGAACGTAGAGGATGGAAGTAATGCGAGTATAAGTGGCTGGGGAATGGCTGGGAGGAGTAGGGAGGTGAGATGACAGGAAGAAATCAGTAGGATAGAAGTTGTGGAAGCAATGAAGAAAGTTAAATCGGGGAAAGCCCCAGGAATTGATGGAGTGTGTGGTGAAATGCTGAAGCATGGGGGAGAGATAATAGTAGAATGGATGTGGAAGATGTGCAGATTGGCCTGGGAGGAAGGTAGAGTCCTGGAGGATTGGAAGTCAGGTATAATTATTCCCTTGTACAAAGGAGAGGGGAAAAAGAAGTGTGTGGTAATCATAGGGGTATTTGTCTTCTTAGTATCATAGGAAAAGTGTATGGTAGGATACTTATAGACAGAGTTAGAGAAAGAACAGAGAAATTAGTTGGAGAAGAACAGGGAGGCTTTAGGAAGGGAAGAGGTTGTGTAGATCAGATATTCATTCTTAGATCTTTAGTGGAAAAGTTTCTAGAGAAGGGAAAGAAGTTGTATGCGGCTTTCATGGATTTGGAGAAAGCATATGACAGGGTGGATAGACAAGGATTGTGGAAAGTGTTAAGAATATATGGAGTAGATGGGAAGTTGTTGAATGCTGTGAAGAGTATATACGATGGTGCGAAGGCTGCAGTGCGTGTGGATGGTGAACTAAGTGAATTTTTCTCTTTGAAAGTTGGTTTGAAACAGGGATGTGTCATGTCTCCATGGTTGTTCAATCTGTTCATGGATGGGGTAATAAAAGAGGTACAAGGTAGGGTAGTGGATGTTGGAGTGGCCCTGGTGAGAGAGGATAGTGTTTGGAAACTCCCTGTACTGTTGTTTGCAGATGATACTGTGTTGTTGAGTGAAGACGAAGGGGAGCTACAAGGCTTGGTTGATGAGTTTGGGAGAGTGTGTAAGAAACGGAATCTGAAGGTGAATGTAGGGAAGAGTAAAGTGATGGTCTTTGAGAGAGGTGAAGTTAGTGAATGTACAGCGAGGTTGGATGGTGAGGAATTGGAAAATGTGAGTACGTTTAAGCACTTGGGTAGTGTGATGAGTAAGGATGGAGGTTTGGAGGGTGAAGTGCTTGAAAGGGTACAGCAGGGAAGAAAGGTTGCTGGTTCTTTGAAAGCAGTGATAAGAAACAGGGAAGTGAGCATGGAAGTGAAAAAGTTACTACATGACAGTATTGTGATACCAACTCTAACGTACGGAAGTGAAGCTTGGACATTGTTGGAAGGACACAAGTCAAGAGTGAGAGCAGTGGAAATGAGTTATTTAAGAGGAGCCTGTGGAGTCACGTGGAGAGACAGGCTGATGAATGAAGATATAAAGGAGCGTTGTGGTGTGGATGTGGATGTCATAGGAAGCATTATGAAGAACACACTGAGGTGGTTTGGCCATATGGAGAGGATGGAGGGTGGAAGACTGACGAAGAGAGTGTATGTGAGTGAGGTGGAGGGGGGAAGAGGGAGGGGGAGGCTGAGGATGAGATGGAGGGATGGGGTGGAGAGGTATATGAGAGAGGGGGGTGTGAGTTGGGAGCAGGGCAGTGAAATGGCAGGGGACAGGGCGACTTGGAGGCGATTTGTTTTTGGCCACCCCAAACGGGATTAAGGTGTCTGGCAATAGATAGATAGATAGATAGAATTGACTCGAAAACTTTTGAAATACAGGACGTTAAAGCAATTGGACGATAGTTGGAGGGTTGGGAGTGGCCACCCTTCTTTGGGACTGGCTGAATGAGAGCAAACTTCCAGCAAGAAGGAAAGGTACAAGTTGACAGACAAAGGCGAAAGAGTTTGCCTAGGCAGGGTGTAAGCACAGAAGCACAGTTCTTGAGAACAACAGTAGGGACCCCATCAGGCCCATATGCCTTGTTAGTACTGAGGCCAGTGATGGCAGAAAATACATCAACTGAAGAAATTTTAATGTCAGCCATGAGGAAGTCAGAGGAGGGAAGTGATGGAGGAACAGCACCGGAATTGTCTAAGGTGGAATTGGAGGAGAAAGTCTGTGCGAAGAGATTTGCTTTATCAGTAGAAGAAATAGCTACAGAGCCATCAGAGTAGAAAAGAGGAGGGAAGGATGATGAGGTAAAGTTGTTAGAAAGATTTTTGGCAAGGTGCCAGAAGGAGCGGGAAGAATTTGAGTTGGAGAGTTGAGAGCATTTAGTATGGATGAAATTATTTTCAGTAGAAAGAAGAATAGACTTAGCACAATTCTGGGCAGAAACCTAAAGATGATGTGATTCATGGGTGGGTTGGCTCCAGTACCTATTGTAGGCCCTCTCCTTGTTGCGGACAGCATTAGAACAAGCGTGATTAACCCCTTAACCGCGGGGCGTCACTTTTGTGACGCTTGGGAGCAAGGGATCATACCGCGGGGCGTCGCTTATGTGATTCTGTGTTATTTTGAATTCACCCGGGCTTGCAAGTGGGGGCTTGTATCATCCATCAGTACTGCCAATGTCCAATACTAGTCAGCACTCCTAACCTCATCTGTACTCCCATCCATTGTTGACAATTTAGCCATTTCTCCCCGTTCTTGACTCCCCTCCCTACCCCCCCTCCATTACCCTATCCTCTCGCCTGCCCGGCCGTGCTACGCTAAGTAAATCTTCCCTGGAATTTTTCACTGATTTCATCCATTGAAATAAGCCCTATGTCCTATTCTTATACCAAAAAATATATACAAGAAAGAAATAAGGTAAGTGAGAGTACCATACACCTGGAATTGGCTAATTATCACCTGACAACACCTCACGTGCACTCGTTCGCTAATTTTCGCTGTTTTTTTCTCCTTGAAATATGCCGTATAATCTATTTTCGTAATAAATATACATGTAACGAGGGAAGGGAGAAGCCTAAGTGATATTTACATTCACCTGGAACTACCTAATTTATAATGTATTGTCTAGATTTCCTGCCAATCATATCAGTGCTAGACAAAGCTGTTTCAAGATCTAACATTGGTAGCTCTGAATATATATCTTCTAAGTAGGCCTCTAATCTATTTTCGTAATAAATATACATGTAAGGTCGGAAGGGAGAAGCCTAAGTGATATTTACATTCACCTGGAACTACCAAATTTATAATGTATTGTCTAGATTTCCTTCCAATCATTTCAGTGCTAGACTTAGCTGTTTCAAGAACTAATATTGGTAACTCTGAATAACCCCTAAGCAGGCCTCCACGCTGGCCCTCCGTTATCAGTTTACTCTCATCTTCCGAAGCGAGGGTACGTATGTTTCTTCTTGCTGACTTCAAGGCCTTTTTTTCACCCCCATGCAAATGGCCCTGTGACCTTTACCCCCTACTAAACCTCGTGTGGAAAGAGGTAAAGGGCTGACAATTGATAAAAGAGTGACTACGATCTTTCTATTGAGTAAAACAGTGCAAGTGGAATTGTAAATAATGTGTAAATAATGTGTAAACAGCAAGTGAAAGTAATGAATGTAAATATACGTGAACAATGGAAAATAGTTTTATAAGTTATTTCAAGTGACAGTGCACAACACAGTGTAAATAAAATAGAAATGTAAATAACGTAAATAAAATAGAGAACGTAAATAGAAATGTAAATGAGTAGTATTATAAGAATACGAGTATATACCCTAGGAGTAATGAATGTGAAAGTTTCACTCTAGCATGTCTGAATGCTATGAGTTATGAGAGTGAAGATGAAAGTGACATTTACTCTCAATGCCAGTATACAGGACAAGAAAGTGAATGCTACGTATTTTACTGAAAGAAATTGAATCCCTACAGTGACAATAAACTAATACTACTGAAGGAAACTGATGGATAAAGACTGTAGATATATATATAAGTGTTATATAGTAATAGAAATATAAAGTGTGAGGGGTTTTATGAATAATAAATGACAGAGTACCAAGAGCAAACTAGTGCCAGTGCGACGATCAGACGCGCTCGTAATTTCTATTGCTTTCACAATGTTTTTTTTTTTTAGTATGGATCCCAAACTACTTGAAAATTGTAGAATAGTGTTTATAGTGTTTGTATCTGGCTGTGGTAATCATATTACGGGTTGTCGGGAAGTGTAAAGTGGAGACTTCGTAACCCTACTTCAGAGGTCTCCACAAGTCCTACGGTAACAGACGAAGGCTCAACAATCATTCCAGGAGAAAGCTGAAGGTATGTGCCATAAGCATATGTAATTTTATTATTCTAGGACTAATAACTGATTTTTGGCAAATATTTTTTGAGAGTCTGTCGGAGCCCAAATAACCCCGCGGCACATGCAAGTCATTGGTAAACAAGCCCGCGGTGTAGGGGTTAAACAAAGGCTTTCTTGCGTTAGTCAAAGAATATGAGAAAGGAATGTATGCTTCCATGCCCGAGAGAATAACCTCCGTAATGCGCAAGGCACACTCAGATGGCTCCCGGCCATGGAAACAATAATCATTCCAGGGAAAATCAAAGAAGTACTGCCTGAGGGCCTCCCAGTCCGCGGCTCCAAAATGCCACAGACGACGTTTCCCTGGAGGGTCCACAGGCCGTACCGGAGTGATAGGACAGGTTAAGGTAATAAGGTTGTGATTGGAGGAGCCCAACGGAGAGAAAAGATTAACAGAGTAAGCAGAAGGATTAGTTGTGAGGAAGAGGTCAAGTATGTTGGAGCTCTCTCCAAGGCGGTCAGGGATACGGGTAGGGTGCTGTACAAGCTGCTCTAGGTCATTAAGGATAGAAAAGATGTAGGCTTGTTCACCAGGTGGATCCGTGAAAGGAGAGGAGAGCCAAAGGTGGTGGTGAACATTGAAATCTCCTAGAATGGAAATTTCAGAGAAAGGAGAAATGGATAGAATGTGTTCCATCGTAGAAGTAAGATAGTCAAAGAATTTTTGATTGTCAGTAGAATTAGGGGATAAGTAAACAGCACAGATATATTTAGTCAGAGAATGACAGGAAAGCCGAAGCCAGAGTGTAGAGAATTCAGAAGAATCGAGTTCAGGAACACGAGAGCAAGATAAGTTGTTGCGTATATATACACAACAGCCACCTTTGGCTTTGAAATGAGTATAGAGAAAGTAGGAGGATACAGAGAAGGGTTTGCTGTCAGTTGCCTCAGACAGCTGAGTCTCCATTAGAAAAAGAAGGAGAGGTTTAGGGGAGGAGAGGTGGTGCTCAACAGAGCGAAAGTTAGAGGAAAGGCCGCGAATGTTGCAGAAATGAAGAAGAAGAGAGTCAGACAGTGGTTCCAGGCACCTTGAGTCATCACCGGGAGAGGGTGAAATTCTTGGCATCTCACTTAACAGTGCCCTCAGATGGACCTCTCATGTCAGATCACTTGCTAAAATCGCCTCAAAGCAACTTATTGTACAGAGTCAGTAACTTCTTCGTCAATGAGCAGTTAGCTATAATTTATAAGAGTCATGTGCGCTCTCAGCTTGAATATTGCTCACCCTTGTGGAATGGTTGTGGAGAGGTTGCATTAAGACAACTAGACAAAATTCAGAATAAAGCTGTCAGAATCATTAACAACCCTGCCATTACATATAAACTACCTCCCCTGCAAGTAAGAAGGAATGTTGCCTCCCTTGCATTATTTTACAGATATTTTTTTGGCAAATGCACAGACGAAGTTGCGTCCATGGTGTCACCTCTCCATGCCTTCCCTCGTGCTACACGGGCATCTGGTAGCGCTTATGACTGGAATGTCACTCAGCCATGTTGTAGAACTACTGCCTATCAGAATTCTTTCATTCCCCGAACTGCATCTCTCTGGAACTCGCTTCCCCAAAGTTGTTTCCCTCCAAATTTCAACCCACAACTGTTTAAATCTAATTGTTACAGATATTTTATGAACAGAGGACACCAGTAATCTGATGTATGGATTATTTTTTTTTTACTCATTTGTTTTTCCTTCTCCGTTCTGTTATTAAAAAAAAAAAAAAAAAAAAAACTAATTTAGTGTTAATCACTGAGAACTTACATGCTCTTGATGAGTCAGTCACTGCTTTGGAGTTGCATGCAGCCAATAAGGTGGACAGCTTAATTGATGCAGTTTTGAATAGGGTTAATGCTTTATTGCTTCTTACTCATGTTTTAATAAATGCTCTTGACGTAGCTATGGTGAAGCATGGACTTACGCCACTTTTTGGTATGAGTCAACTGGAATATTATTACCCATTGAACCATTGTTGGAGGCCCAGTTGACCCGTGATGGCATCCTGATATTGGTAAGGAATGCTGTATCATACCATGCATGGCGGTTCATTCCTTTCCCTTTTGCTACTACAGTACTAACAACACACTTGTCATTCTGAATGAGAGTCCAGTGGTGCTAGTTGTGTCGGATGATAAAGGATATATAGCAGGAACGATTATGGAAGAGTTTGAAAAGTGTAAGGCTTCCTTTCTTGTTCTCCATGTATGTCCTGCTTTCCATTTTGTCTTTATAGCATCAGATGTAGATGAGTGTAAGATGGCCTTGTTGGACACGAACACTTTCTCTACATTGCAACGTTGCACTTTCCAACCCATTAAATTGAAGTAAGTTTTCCATGCTCATGTACATACGAAACAATACTTTATCTTTCCTGAGACAGGACATAATACTGATGTGTGCTTCACAACATCAGTTCCTTACAGTAGTCAGTTACTATGTTGCACCCGATTTTTGTGAGTTGCACAGTAAAGAGATAGTAATTCTATCTAACAAGCAACATCTAGCCTTGCAGGGGAATTTCTTGTCCCAGTTACGACCCTTTCTACCGTCATTCAATCTTTCTCTATTGAATGTGAACAGGCTGTCTCATGTGTTAAAAAGAGTAGAATTTGTCTCCTACCTGACAAGACTGATTTAAAGCCATACGTACTGTCCTATCTCTCGTCATATCTTTCTCCTTCCTATTTTGGTCCTGGCGTTGGTCTTCTACTTCTTGTGGTCTTGTCCTGTGTTTGTGTTTGGGGCCACTATCTGAAAGGCCTTAAAGTGAGAAACCCACTAAAACCACAGGTCTGTACTCGCGGATTGCAAGTGGACTTGCCTGAATAGTTAGCTACCCTACACACTGGTTAGGCCACAAAGTAGTTAGGACTACAATGTTGACGGGGACGTGAAAAAGGTGTGGCCGAGCAATGATCTGGTGCCGGACATCGTTTCAACGATGAGTTGAAGTCTCACATTATTTTTACATATTACATACAGAGATGTTTATTCATAATTAAAGAGTGTGTAATATAGTGTGAACATAAACAACCAAACACAACTTCACTGTAAGTATGGTGTGGGAATAAGATGAGTGCCCAGACGTGCAAAGCCAGTATCTTTCGGACGTAAACGGAATGAGTGAAAGAAGGTGATAGAAAGATATAAAATATACATATGTTTAAGTCTTTGGGAAACATATATATATGTTAATGTATTTTATGTAATTAATACTGCCTTACTGAGATGTATAATGTGCATGGTAGAGTTGTAATACACGCCTATCCATGTACATCTCTCACAATCTCTGAGAGATATGGCGTCTCTAAATAAGCTGACCTAAGCCTGCTCCCAGTGTGGGCAGAGCAGCAGCAGCAGCAGATCACTCTCCGCCATCGTAAGAGGGAGACGTACTACTCTGATACACTCTCTTGTCGCAGTTGTATTTTCTGTGGCGAAAAAAGAGAGGGAAAACACATCTGCTCCAGTTTCTATTCACCTGCACTCTAACTGGGACTCACAGGCTACCACCACCATTCCTGCCGCCTGCCGTGGCAGCAAGACTTAGCTGTGGGAGTGACCACTGGGGAAGTTAGTGTATTCCATACCAGCCGGAACAACTAGCTCCTGTACATGCATATGGCCTTGTTGGAGTCCCTTCTGTTGTCCTCAAGAACTGTGCTTCTGTTCTTACACCCAGCTTAGCAGTGTTGTAGGTCTTAAGACCGGTCTTGGTCTCGAGACCAGTTTCATGTCGTCTTGGTCTTGATTTTGGTCTCGTTTGACATGGTCTTCGTCTTGATCTTGGTCTCGGAGTTTTGGCTCGAGACCAGGTCGAGACCAGCATTACAAAGTGCATCGCGGCATGGGGAAGGTCGAATTTCTCATCATACATGGAGAAATATCATGGCTGATTCGATTCCTGGCATGCCATACAGCATTGTACTGTCTATAGATAATGCCTGGCTAGTGCTACAGTGATGATGCACGAGCTGAGCCCTGCAAGCGCTGATAGAGTGCGTGCAAGCCGAGAGAACATGCATGACGTTGCCATTCTCGCAGTGATAACCTCTGTTTGCATGCACGCATGTTTGCAGCTCTGTTCACCTCTGTGTACTTCATATACTGTATACATATGGTGTATGCAATCTCCGCATCCTTTGTACACGTACACCAGAGGTTTACCTAGTTCGTTCAGAAAATATATCCATAAATTTCTATTATCCTGTGTTTGTTTCTTCATGCCAATGAAGCAATGAAAGCAGAAATATTTTACCTCGATGTTCAATTGTTCACATATAATAAATTTTGTAAAAATATTTCCTCCCTACCAGGGGTATAGCCAGGATTCTGGAGCGATGGGGGCTAAGTCAGACATCAGTGGCTTTCAACCTTTTGAGTTATGACCCTTCAGAGCTTCCAAATGGCTATCACGGAGGCCTGCAGTGACTTCTGTGACCATTATAGAAGAAATCAGAATATTTTCTATTGTTTCACAGCCACCCTCATATTTAATACAACTTATTCACCTATGAGCGGGAGGCCATGGCCATGTGGCCCAGTGGCATTTAGCCCCATTAAAGTGGGGGTGCCACTGGGGGCCGATAAATCATCTGTAGTAGCAAGAAGGGCAGTAAGCAGACTTGAATGAGAGCCTTTTCAAGAAGGAGAGTTAGTGAAAACTGTTCTTTTAACCCGCCCCATCCCGATGTTTTCTGGGCACTGGTACGCCCCAGTCCCGACATTTTTGGACCTTTTTTTTTTTTTTTGGCTCAAACATCCGGTTTTGGTGAGAAACATCGAAAATTCATAGAGAAATCGCTCACCTGAGGTTTAAAATACTCGATTTAGGTACGAGTACTTCCTTACCTGACTGGGTATTCTAACAGGCTGGCACCAAAGAAAACAAGTTCTATGGGAGGGTAACTATTTTATCCACTCATAAACAGTATGTATTTATTTACTTGGCACGAATTTATATATAATACAAGAGTATATTGGTTTTCAAACAGTAATATAGGCATTATAAGCATTGTTTCACTCACTAACTCATCACCATTCATGACCTTTTTTTTCCCACATTACCTGATCATCATTTCTGACTGTTTCTTCCTCTAATGCTATGTAAACTTTGTCTTCCACATTGTCATTGATTGGGGAATCACTCTGGCCCTGAATGTCTTTATTGGCCAGGTCACTGGTAGCAGGTGAATTGCCGAGACAATGGCATCCCAGGGGGGGCGAGAGGTTATGCGGTGTAAGGCATTGTTCCTGCTTGGCATCTTGTAGAGGAATAGAGGAAGGTGTCCCATGTATACGTGCCAAAAATCACTCGCGAAATCACTCGCGAAAATTGAAAATTGTGAAAATTAGGGACCTTGCAATGTTACCGCATTAATTCACGTCGCCGGGACGCCAGACAAAAGTCAAGTTGCCCTTGGTGAGAGTCGCCAAAACACCCCTGATTTGCGGTTGTGGGAGGTACCCTGCCTGAAACAATGGCGGTCTTAAGGCGTTAAGCTGCACACAGTAGTTAGGAAATGTGTGTAAAATAAAGGTTTCTCAGTTCCCCCTTTAAATAAGTGCTGTTTTCTGTGTATCTTATCGGTGTCCCGTTCTCTTTAGCTAAAACCACAACTAACCTATCTGTGTGTCAGTCTAACTTCCTGTGACTGGGAAGGGAATAATTTCTGACAGGGATTAGATGGATAAGGTGAAGAGGTGGGGACAAAAGATTATGGGAGACACAAAACAGCCAACCACTGAAGAAGGAGCTGTTTCTTTGGGGCAGGAACAGTTAGAACTGGAGTCAAGTGAGTCAGACTCAGAATTTCATTAATGGATAGAGACATTGGACAAAAGCATTCAAACTTTAAATGATTTGAGTAAGGGACATCTTGGGATTGAAGGTAGCCAGGACACTTCTAGGGAACTGGATAGTGAACAGGACTTGAACATTTTACACTTGCATTCTGGTTGTACTTATGAAACAGTACCTGAACATGTTTAGCACCCCGCAAACTTTTGGACAGCAAGGACAATACCATTTATTTGTTAATGTTCCTTTTGCTAATCAATGGGGCATGAATACTAACAGTATTGGCATGCAAAATCTAATCCTCCTCCTTTGTGGCATGTACCTAACATTGCAACCACTAATTTTACTACAGCTGTACCTCAAACCTTACCTCTTGTAGCGCCGGTTAGGCAATCACAAGGACTTTTCACTGCTCAGTCACCCTTAAACCCAGACTGTATAAAGGTATTACCCACTGTGCAGCCAACCAACTGCGCAGCCAACCATGCAGTTCACTGGGGAGGATGACTATGACATATATAGGTTTTGAAGAGATTGTGAAGCTCATATAAATAGGCTGAAGCTCGCTAGTGATGGGGAAAAGATTTGGCATGTTAAAGCACACGTTAAGCCAAATTCCCAAGTGGTGGAAATGCTAGAGGCCTCACTTTTTCAGACTGGTCCTACTACTCAGGATTATGAGAAGTTTAAGGAGGCCTTAATCAACACCTTTGAAAGTGACTTATGTATCAGATGCGCGGGTGTTTAGGCTCCTAACCAGGGCGCAACAGTATCCAAACCGTACTGAAGGCCAAGCCCTCGCGAAGGCAGGCAGATGTCATGCAGAAGCTAACAAGGCCTTCCTAACTTCGGGTTGGTGAGATGTAACTTGGGGATTGACTTATGAGAGAGTAGCTAGACTACTAGAATACCTCCAGCACTTGCTTTGTTTGGTCCCTGCCAGGCAGGATAAGTTACTTAAGCAGACGAAAAGACCTCCTGAAATAACCTTGCATGACATGAACTTTAAGTTAAAAGTGAAGGCAGATGAAGAGGACAGTAGCATCTTAACCGTGCACACAGAGAAAAACCCTACTGGAAAATACTGTACTGTGTGTAAAAAGGCTGGTCATACAGATAAGAAGTCTTGGCATGCTAAAAAGCCGGCACGCCAGGCAGCCAAGGCCAACCCGACAACCATGTCTGGGCCTAGTTCTGAAAAGCAGGCAGGCAACAAACAGCCAAGTACTAATCCTCCACAGCATAACCAGGCCAAGGCTACAAAGCCAAAGGTACAAAGATGGTGTGTCATACACAGGCAGTGTCCTCATTCTTCGGACTATTGCCCCATTGTCATTGCCAATAGGGAACAACTGAGTAATAAAGCAAATTCAGGGGAAGCTCAGAGCCGCATGCAGAAATAAATCAAAAGATCATACAGTCCACCGATGCATGTGTGGCAGCTATAAAAAAGGTAGATCTGCTTGGATTATAGGGAAAGGCCACCATGGCATGTGCAAACATTATTTCTATTAAATCGCTAGAGAAGCTCAGACATCTGATGCCTCAGACAAATTGGATGTTGTCAGCACCCAATGTGATTTTGACAGGTGTGACAGGGAGTAAAATGAAGATCACAAGCCAGGTAGCACTGACACTGAGGGCAGATAAACGAGCTCCTATATTACATGCTACATTCTATGTGGTTGAGGACTTTCATCTGCCAGCTGATGGGTTATTGGGCCTTGAGTCCATGGAGACTATAATTTGGTTATACACCCTCAGAGACATTCCATTTCCTTTAACCCCTTTTTTATTGACCCCTCTCCCCAATGTAAACACTACATTTACCCCCCATACCGAACTGACGGCTCCCCCTCCAGTAGTGTGAGGGGCAGCGTAAGTTTTATTGCCACGTCCAAAATATTCACTCTTTGTTATTTGTTTTATACTGATGATCTTATAAATCCAACATGATATTGCTCTTGTAAAAAAATGATTATAAAATAATTCATTATATAAGTTTACATACCTTATGCCAAAGTACTGTTACCCAGGTAACTACAGAACAATTTTGGTTGAAAAAAAAATGTCATGCACAGATGGATGGCTTTTTTATTTACCTGTTGATTTTGGACTATAAATAATGGTCTAATGATGTCGATAATGTAGCGATGTGTTGTCATGCGCTCCGAGGCAGACGCAAACAGGTGAAGCCAGGCCATATGCGAAAGATAGGAATAAAAGAAGAGAAAATAGAGAAGGAAGAGGATGTAAAGTATAATAACAAAATAAAAAGCAAAACCATAATAACAAACAAAATAAAGGGAATGAAAAGTAAACTATGAAAGTGAAAAAAAAAAAAGTTGAGAGAAAGAAGACAAAGAAGGTAGGAAGGAATGCATGTTGGCTACTGGTTGTGCCAGGCCTGGAAATGTTCCGGAGAACATAAGCCAGGCTGTTCATTGCAGGCTGAGCAGTATTTCCTAGACCACTTTGTTCGCCCCTCAGCAGTACATACCCTGCATCTTCCTGGTGGCCGACGATGTGTTGCAGTAGCAGGTATGGGCATGAGTCCATGACTTAGCTGTGGCAGTGCAGCATCAGAGGGGCTAGGTTGTGCACCTGTAGGTGGGGTGTATCTTGTTCTTTTTTTTTTTTTTTCTTAGGAGGTAGTCTTTCTTTGTTTGCAGTGAGCAAGGCAACATAACCCAAACCGTATTCATACAAAATTTCATGAATAACACTCTTCAGGAAGTCATGGTACTCAACACTCCTAGTACATGCATGTAGGTTTTGGTATACAATGCGAGCATTCAGTACCATTCTAGTTACCATGTGTAATCCTAGATTTTTCAACCATGCAAAGGATTTCCTTGTGGGATCGTAGGTTCAAGTATTTGCTCCACAAAATCTACAGCTTCCATCTCCTCGTTGTATCTCAGAATAGGTAGGGACTTCTTGACCATCTCTACTTTTCCACCTCTCAGACGACGTGTTTGCTCCACATAACCAGCCTCATACTTAGTTGTGATAACATGCACAACTTTACGATCACAGTACTTGATGACAAGAATATCCTCCTTTCTCCCAAATACAGCTTGAGGAGTTTGAAGTCGCTAGGATGAGAAGTTGTTTGGTACTCCTCTCTTTGGACGAATTGTCCCAGTGGTTAGTGTCTCTTACTCAGTAAAAACTCAGCAAGATGAAGAGAACTGTACCAGTTATCTAGTACTACGTGCCTCCCTCTACTGAGCAGAGACTTCATCCAGTGGCATAGCGTGGGGGGGGCCAACTGCCCCGGGTGCAAAATTCTTAGGGGTGTGAAATTTAAAAAAAAAAAAAAGAGTGATAATAAATAAAAAAATAGCGCACCCTCCCTCTCATACAGAAAATCTCAAAATGTTCGAACATTCTATTTTTTTTTTTAAACATGACGGGGCAAATAAACATTGCCATGTAACATTTTACATTATTTTTCTCGTTAATTACAGCCATACTGTCCTCATGTAATCCTTATCGGTGAATTTCATAATGCCTATTAATGGCGTGATTTCCCGTTTGAAGATACCGGTACTGAAATGTTCCTTAGCTTTCATAAAAAATTCACATTTTCACCGAATTGCAAGGGCGCCAAGATAGTCTCGCTCCTCCTCCTCTACCCGCCTCGTCTCCGTGATGTGTGACTGATACGTTGCGTAATTTTTAAAGTCCACCTCGCACCTAAAGTAATCCTTACAATACATGTGTGTATAACAGATTTTCTGTTCAAAATGACATTCTTTCACCTCTACAAATATTTACAGAAACTCGTGTTGCACATACATATGAAACATGCTGTGGCCTCCGTTAATTGTGCATGTGGCGACAATCCAGTAATTAAATTAAGATCTGTCGAAATCTGGAAATACCGTCGCCAAGTAATGTTCCCGCCAATTTAGTGTTGCAACACCAACACAAAAACATTATTGCCTTTTTAAATACAAGATAATGGGTTTTTTACCCCTACCTTGGGTTCTTGGAGATTAATTCGAAAAGTCACCTGGATCAATTTTTTGTTTTGTTTTGTTTTTAAGTCCAAATAAATATGCACATTAAACCTAGAAAATGTATTTTAACTTTATTGATTAGTATGAAATGTTCATCCATAATAACGTGTACGCACCCTGTGAACTGGGTGTACAGATGCAAAAGCGCTTTCCTTTTGATGAGGAAAATGTGCTGGCATTATGCAATATTTTCGGTCCAAAAGTAGCTCTGTCTCCCAGAACAAAAGCAACTGCAAATTTGGTGGTACACTTCCCTATTCTCGTAAAGGAGAAAGAACTTGATTCTCTATAGGAACAGTGACAAGATCTGTTGCATTCTTCAGCCTCTCAGTCAATCAGCAACATATTTCTGGCATGAAATGCATGTAATTACTGATGGGAATAGTCTAAAGTTGAATTTCTTTCAAGAGTAATGTGTGATCTTTTAGTTCTACCACATTTTTCTGCGTTAGTTGAGAGATTGTTCTCACAAATGACTATGCTAAAAACCATGACCTTGAACAGATTGTTGACCCACACAACTGTCAATCGATTGTTTGCAAAACAAGCCATTGCTTGACAAGAAGTACCATCAAATTAACTCATCATTGACATGAAAAGTGGCAGAATTGGCCAGTGTTATGGAGATAAGTGTTGAAGAACACAGCAGGCAACACGTATCCTGCCAACGAGAACAAAGTTGCCAGTAGCAGGGAGGAAAACACACAGGTTTATGTACAATAACTCTGCTGTATAAAAGCCTGGAAGATGACTTGATGGAGCTATAACTGTATTTATATGTACATATAAAAATTGTTACGTAAATCTTGGGTTCTTTCATACGATCTTGGATATTTTAGGTGAACCATCTTGGATTTTTCTATTTTCCTCAGTGGCAACCCAGGCTGTAGCTAATGTGTGCGTGCGCCGATAAGAGTTCGATCGTTTGGTGAATTTTGTTGTTTTCGCGTGTCGTCAGGTCAGTTTTTTTTTTTTTTTTTTTTTTGCTGTGATAATTGTTTTGCTGACGCAGTAGTCATCTCTTAATCTGCGTTCTTCTGTTTCAACTAAGCAATATATATATATATATATATATATATATATATATATATATATATATATATATATATATATATATATATATATATAAATATATATATATATATATATATATATATATATATATATATATATATATATATATATATATATTCGATATTTTAATGGTTTAAACATTTACAAAAGTAAGGAAATGGTTATACAATGAAGTATTTTCTTAAAATACATGTGCTTAGGGGGTAAGAGGTTCATTTACTGGACTGGTGGAAGGGACTAACGGAGTGCTAACGTCCATGGGTTAGGGGCAATGAGCTCTATAATAAGGAGAGGCTATCTCCGCCACGGGCTTTTGATTTTGGCGGCCATATTGAAACACCGACACTTAAATTCAAATACTTCATTTTCACTAAGCAGTGATTATTAATGAAGAGACTTTTTGCCTATGATACAAAAACATATATGGATTATGATTTTTTTTATTTCTGCCTCGTTCAGGCAAAGAGTATAAAACAATGCCATAGGTTGCAACAGTGCAGAAATTACCCTTTATGGCACTATCCATGTCATGAAACCGAATGTCTAGATTGATAAAGGCTAGAAGAAACATGGAAATATCTACAAGAGAGTGTGAACAGAGAGAAGAGGACATGGAGAGAAAGACTGGAGATAAATGGGCCCATTGTAGTGGCCTCATTCATGCAGGGATACCAGGGAAGCATCTTCTCGCCCCACCCCAGGAGGCAATAATCTTATAGAATTAGCAACAAGACATATTTCTTTCTTGTGAAATGTAATGCCATCTCTCGCTGATGAATTCCTGTCTCTATTTTTGCATCCAGAAGTTGCACAGCTGACCATGGCACTATATATTACGGAATTATCGGCTGCTTTCAAAAACCCAAAGAACACCTCAGTTTAAAAACCGTGGGCATCAGGCGAGAGGTGTAACATGGCTGCCACTACACCAGCTACATCAGTTATGCTGTGTTAGCCATGAGAAAGCCTCTCCATATTTTAGAGCTCAGTGGTTAGGGGGGTGCAATACTTTTCATGCCCCGGGCGCTGGCAACCCACGCTACACCATTGACTTCATCAGATAAAGAGGGACACGTTCAGACTTGCTGAGAACTGCAAGCTCAGGATCCTGCAACATTTCATCATTGAGGTCAGTTATGTAGAGACAAAAATTCCATGTATAACCTCAGGCATTTGGAGAACTTGGGCAGAGTGCAAACAGTTTCAGGCCAAAATGCTTCCTCTTTGTTTTGTTATACTGGCGGAAATGCAGACGTCCTTTATACAGAATGAGAGATTCATCCACTGCAAAATTTTCCCCAGCAGAAAAGTATCCCATACATTTCCCACGCAGCATCTGGAAGAACACTCCAATCCTTGACATAGGCTTTCTGGGAACAGCATCATCAGGATGTGAAAACCTAAGATATCTAAGGATCTGAAAAAACCTGTTACAGCTCATCATAGCTGCAGTAAAGACAGGTGGACCTCGGCACAACACAGATGAGCTCCAGTAATGAGACAAGTGAGGTAATTTGTTCAATCTCATAATTAGTTGTAAGGCAAAAAACACATACAATTCATCAACTGTCACCTCTGTCCATTTCTTCCCCATAAAGTTATTTGGATTCTTTGTGGGATTGTCTCTGAAGAAATGTGCTGCACGAGTATTTGTCCACACACATAGCGAGTTCATTACATCTTTAATCATAAACAGCTGGAAGCAGTCAAGTGCACTCATTGAATGTGATGCATGATGTGCAAGAATTCTTGGATGCACATCCACAAAATCCTCTTCCACAGTTGACAGAACGTTAGGTTTAGCATCTTCAAATGGATCAGAGAAAAGCATGAAGTGTGTGGACACATGTGACGGTGATGGCGACCTTGACCCACATGTTGCCAAGAGTGTGGCATCACTAAGCTCGCTAATTTGCTTCTCCTCACTCACATCAACTTCACTATCATTTTCAGGTTCATAGTCATGATCACTGTCATCTACTTACACATCAGACACTGTTGCATTATCATCTGATACATCTAAATAAGTATCAGCAGGAATAAATTCGTCGCTATCGGAATCCACCAGTGACGCCATGAGAGAAAAATATCCTGTACATCCTCTCTCGTGGTCAGGTGCGTGGTAACTGACTCTCTCAGGGAGGCCATGGGGTGAAACTTTTGCTGTATGCTAGCGGAAAATATAGTACAATATCTGTAGTAGAAATGATAAAATAATGATTGGTCTAAAAGAGGTTACATCACAGATGAGTGAGCAAGCCATTGGTGCCATCACAACTCAGTCATGACATATCTTATGATGTCAGAATTCGTCAGAACTTCGTCACTGTCTTTGTTGTCAAAACACAGAGCTGTTGCTATTACCGAGGTCCTCAGAAACAGCCTAACCGGGCTACCATGAGGCCTATGCATATGCTGCCATTCAATAGAGGGTGTACCAGTGTACCACGGTTGTGGTTCCAGTGTCTCACGGGTGTTTACAAGCGACGTACGGGGGTACATCAAAACACATTTCCGGTAAAGAAGGGGTTAATTGGAATGAGTTTGTGGGCCTTGTTCCCTCAGCAACCAAAGCTGGAGATAGTGGCGTCCAACAAGGAGCCATTCAACCAGTTGTAACCCCGACAAATGAAGCATCAAGGGAATCACCAGACGAACACGAAATGGAGGGTATGGACTGAAAGCAGGTCAAGGCTATAGTGAGTGGGAATCACCACTTACCCAGTCGGACTGTCTGCAAAATTCCTGTTCAAGTACCTGATGTGTCGGTGGGAACTGACGTGGCATGCATACTGGTGACCATAAAACGTAAGGCAATGTCACTGGAGTCCACCCTGAGCAGTGTTGGGCAAGACCGGACGACACCCCTCTTCATCGCAAATATGAGTGGTGGTGCAGTTAAGCTCAGAGATGGTTGTTATGTAGGCAACTTGATGTGCTATGGTGCCCCCATACGGGAAGTCGATGATGAACTGGTGACTGCTCCAGTAGTTACATCACAAACAACTCAGTCGGAACCTACACGTCTTGGGAGAGGAAATCTGCTAGAACAATACGTGAAGGTAACAGATAATATTGACCATAAAGTGCGATTGCTAGCTCTTCTTAAAGAATTCTCCTACTTAGTGGCACTTCCAGGAGAAGCACTAGGTAGGACGGATAGGGTGAAGTATCATATTGGTTTGTGCTCAGGTACAAATCCGATATATTTACCTGCACACCATCTACTGCACAGCCAAAGGAAAGCAGTGGAAGAGGAAGTTGAAAAGATGCTTCATGATGGAGTCACTCAGCCTTCTTCCTCACCTTGGAACGCCCTGCTCTTTCTGGTGCCTAAAAAGGACGGTGGTATAAGACCTGTTGTGGATTTTCGGCAAGTGAACAAGGTAACCGTACCAGATCGTTATCCGATTCCGCATCTCAGAGACTTACTACAGTCCGTGGGTAAGGGAAATACCGTTTTCACCTGCCTGGATCTAGCATCAGGGTATTGGCAAGTGGAGCTGATTGAAGAGTCTCGTATCATCACTGCCTTTAGCACTCACCATGGGCATTTTGAGTTTCCCTGGATGCCTTTCGGACTGCGTAATGCTCCTCTGACATTTCAGAGGATGATAAATCAGTTGTTTGACGACATGTTGGGGCAGGACGTCTTGGTGTATCTAGGTGATCTGATAATTGTAAGCAAGGACATGGACACTCATTTTAGTAAGTTAAAGTGAGTGATGGAAACCTTAAGATCCACAGGCCTGAAAATCAATCTTTCAAAGTGTGAATTCCTGAAGTCAAGTGTTAGATTTCTGGGGCACTTAGTTGACGATGATGGCATCAAGGCTCTTCCAGATAAGGTTACTGCCATGATGAATTTCCCTACACCCCAGTCCAAGGATGACGTTCACCCTTTTCTCAGGCTCACTGGCTTCTACAGGAGCTTTGTCCACAGATATGCTGCTATTATATCACCGTTAATGACACTACTTAAGAAGGATGCAGCATGGTAATTGGGATCATCAGAAGTGAAAAGCTTCAACGACCTCAAGAAAGCCATGACAGAGGCACCTGTGTTAGCGTTTCCTGATTACACTCAACCATTTTACCTGTACATGGATGCCTCAGGTGTGGGACTGGGAGCAGTGTAACAGCAAAAGGATGAGAAAGGCAAAACACACACCATTGCTTATGCCAGTAGGGTATTAAGACCCCTAGGAAAGAATTATTCGGCGACACACTTAGAGACATTAGCAGTCATGTGGGCGTTAGGACATTTCCTGGATATAGGATAACTGTTTTAGCTGACCATGCACCCATATGCGATTTGTTTAAAGGGAGGAATCTACACGGTAAAGTCGCGTGTTGGTACAGCGAGGTAATGGAATTTGACCCAGAGGTCAGATATTTACCAGGCCATCAAAATGTTGTTGCCAACGTGCTGAATAGAAACACTGCTGCTGCCATATCTGAGGATATCCATCCCTCTTGCTGGGTATTCGACGGACGCAGAAAAAGCGGAACAACGTAAGGATGCGATGTGGTCTCAAGTCATCTGTCCCTTGGAGTCTGGCAATGAGTCTCTTCTACCTGAACTTCCAGTACCTATGACTCACTTCCACTTTCAACGGTGTCTTTTGTATAAGAAACACCCAGGGAAGTACACTATGTATCAGTTGGTTATTCCTGCTACTCTACAGCGAGTCGTGTTACAGTTGATTCATGACGTACTTCAAGCGGGCCATCCCGGACGTGATAGATGCATATGTGAGGCAAGAAAGAGGTACTATTGGCCAACCATAAGGAAGGACATAGAAGCCCACATTAGTCAATGTGTCAAGTGCGACGAAATACGAGGAATGACTGGACCTCCGACTCCCATCTTGGAGTATCCCCTACCAGAAAAATCTTGGGATACAGTCTCCATTGATCTCTTAGCGTTGCCAAAGAGTCATCAAGACTCAAGCTATGTGATGGTGGCAGTGGACCATTTTTCACGATTCACTGTTTTAGCACCTGCAGAGGAGGTGGCGCATGCTATTGTAACCTCAATGATTTGTCCATACTCTACACCCAAGGTATCGCTCAGCGAAATGGCAAAGAATTTCGTAACCAAGTGTTACAGGAAATCTGTCGAACGTATGGGGTAAAGCAATCTTTGTTATGCCTTACAGTCCCAAGAGCAATGGCCTTGTGGAAAGGACAAACAGGAAGATATTGGAAGTATGAGACCAGCGATCAACTCATTGGAGAATAACTAGGAAGACTGGTTACCGCACGTAGCGGCGGCCATCAACCACTCAGACAATTCGTCAACTGGGAAGTCTACTCATTACATCCTTTATGGGGAGGAGAAGGTGTTATCTTATGATTTGGTAGCTGGACCTCCTACTCCAGTGTACAATCAAGAGGACTACAACAAAGTCCATCTTCCAAAGCTCCAACGCATGCATAGTGAAGTACAGAAAAGATTAAAAGCCTCAAGTGTGGAGATGATGGGGAAAAAACACAAAGGTAGTCAAGAAAAGACTCTGGACGTAGGCCAGAAGGTAATGATCCACAACCCTGAGAGAATTTCCAAGCTCAAACCTAAGTTCCGTGAACAATGTACCATTATGGAATGAGTGCGTGGACATACTTATAGAATAAGGGATGATGCTAATAGAAATCAGGAGATAGTACATGCTGACAGGATCAAACCAGTAAGTCAAGAGCTAGGCCTAACTAACCAATTGTCTGATGTGTTGTCCCCTCTGTCTTCGTCGCAGTGTATGTCGTCATCCGTACCTGTCCCTAACCAAGAGTATCGCAGCAAGCTAAAATCTCACAGCAAGGACAATTAAGGGAGTATCTTCTCTTGCAGAGAAATGTGGCTGTGGCTGGTACTCCTAACACATTGGTTAGGGTGGAATTACGGAACTACGTCAGACGCGGACATGACTGCACTGATGCCAGGAGCCCTGAAGAGTCCACTAGAAGTCGTGGTGGTAGAAGATGCAGTATGTGTCCACTATCCGATGGAAGACTATCTCAGAGCTCCAGACATTGTTAGAAATGCCTTTGAGGGATTATTTCACCTCAAACAGCAACTGTTGGAAATAGGAAAATCATTTGACCTAAACCCACAGCTGATGACCTCGGACAGTGCAGCTTTCGTACAAACCTTGCATGGAATACTCGAGATTCAGACTGGACATATAGATAGACTCATAGATAGGCTCACTAAATTACATGTCGCTTTACCTAATGCAGATTCTGATCTCTCCCAGCATGTCCATTCACGTACTAAGAGAGGACTTGTGGACCTTCTAGGTATCCTGTCTCAAAAGCTCTTTGGTACGGTGCTAGACAAGGACATAGTGCAATTGGGCAGACAGATGCATGATTTGGCATTGGCGACTATGGGAAATAACAGGCTAATTGTACACACGTATGAACAATTCCGTGAGTTCACTAACAAAGCTAACGAGATAATTGAGACTATCAACCATCTCGCAGGAGTTATGAACAACATCCAAACTAACCTACCAACCCTAACTCAGTACAGCCATCTCCATAAATTAAGATCTATCTACAATTAGTGAATGGGGACAAAACAACCTTGTCTCTTTTAATGCTAGTAAAACTAAATATATACAGTTTACTAATAGACAGATATTGCCAGATTCGTACATTACCGTCAGTGCTCCTTTTTTTTTTTTATGCGAGGAAGAAGGAACCAAAGGCCATGAGCCCGCAGTAACAGTTCCCTCCAAGAGAAAAACAAAATACAATAGAGAGCCAAATTCAAGATCCGGTCATTTTGAGATGCCTGGACACACTGCGTTTGAAAAACTGGAGATCGTAGGCAGCAGAAAATACAGACAGAGGGAGACAGTTCCAGAGCTGACCTGTTGCATAAATGAAAGACTGGGAGTAACGGTTAACTCTTGCATTAGAGAGTCGGACAGAAAAGGGATGAGAGTTTGCTGCCAGTCGGGTGCTACACGCCCGTCGTAGAGGTGGAGGAATGCAAGCAGACAGTTCACAGGAGCAGTGACCATTAAAGTAGCGATAGAAAAGAGATAAAGATAAAACAGTGCGGTGAAGAGACAGAGGTTGAAGGGAATCAGCAAGAGGAGGAGAGTTAATGAGACGAAAAGCCTTTGACTCCACCCTATTGAGAAGAGCTGTATGTGGGGAGCCTCCCCACACATGAGAGTTGTACTCCACACAGGGGCAGATAAAACCCCTGTATAAAGTCAACAATTGTGCAGGGGAAAACAAAGAGCAGAGTCAGCTTAGCACACCCAATCTCTTGGAAGCAGATTTTACAAGAGATGTAATATGATCTTTCCAAGATAAGTCCCGAGTAAATGAAACCCCAAGCATGTTCAGGGATGATGCAGGATTAAGCTGAATATTATTAAACATTAGTGGGTATACCTGTGGAAGATTTTGTCGGGTTGTTAGATGTAAGAACTGAGTCTTAGATGCATTAAAAACAACCATATTATTTTTACCCCAGTCAGAGATACAAGCCAAGTCAGACATTAGGTGCGCCATAGCCTCATCCCTTGTTTGTTGAAGTAACTGTTGAGATGGGCATTGCGGGAACTGAATGGAAAGGTGAAGGGTGGAGTCATCAGCGTATGAGTGGATAGGGTTAGATGTACAGCTTAGAAGATCATTGATGAATAAAAGGAAGAGAGTTGGTGATAGGACAGAGCCCTGAGGAACACAGCTGTTGATAGATCTAGGAGAAGAACGATGGCCGTCTACAACAGCGGCTATAGAACAACCAGAAAGGAAGCTAGCGATGAAGGCACAGATAGAAGGATAGAAACCGTAGGAGGGCAGTTTGGAAATTAAAGATTTATGCCAGACTCGATCGAAAGCCTTTGAGATGTCAAGTGCAATGGCAAAGCTTTCACCAAAGTCCCGAAAGGAGGATGACCAGGAGTCTGAAAGATAGGTGAGAAGATAGCCAATGGAGCATCCCTGACGGAACCCATACTGACGATCGGAAAGAAGGTTGTGAGAGGAAAGATGCCTTAAAATTTTTCCATTGAGAATTGACTCAATAGTGAAAGATAAAAATGGTAGATTACTAGTGGAGAAGGGAGAAAAAGTGAACAGATGGAGAGAACACTTTAAGGAATTGTTGAACGTAGAGGATGGAAGTAATGCGAGTATAAGTGGCTGGGGAATGGCTGGGAGGAGTAGGGAGGTGAGATGACAGGAAGAAATCAGTAGGATAGAAGTTGTGGAAGCAATGAAGAAAGTTAAATCGGGGAAAGCCCCAGGAATTGATGGAGTGTGTGGTGAAATGCTGAAGCATGGGGGAGAGATAATAGTAGAATGGATGTGGAAGATGTGCAGATTGGCCTGGGAGGAAGGTAGAGTCCTGGAGGATTGGAAGTCAGGTATAATTATTCCCTTGTACAAAGGAGAGGGGAAAAAGAAGTGTGTGGTAATCATAGGGGCATTTGTCTTCTTAGTATAATAGGAAAAGTGTATGGTAGGATACTTATAGACAGAGTTAGAGAAAGAACAGAGAAATTAGTTGGAGAAGAACAGGGAGGCTTTAGGAAGGGAAGAGGTTGTGTAGATCAGATATTCATTCTTAGATCTTTAGTGGAAAAGTTTCTAGAGAAGGGAAAGAAGTTGTATGCGGCTTTCATGGATTTGGAGAAAGCATATGACAGGGTGGATAGACAAGGATTGTGGAAAGTGTTAAGAATATATGGAGTAGATGGGAAGTTGTTGAATGCTGTGAAGAGTATGTACGATGGTGCGAAGGCTGCAGTGCGTGTGGATGGTGAACTAAGTGAATTTTTCTCTTTGAAAGTTGGTTTGAAACAGGGATGTGTCATGTCTCCATGGTTGTTCAATCTGTTCATGGATGGGGTAATAAAAGAGGTACAAGGTAGGGTAGTGGATGTTGGAGTGGCCCTGGTGAGAGAGGATAGTGTTTGGAAACTCCCTGTACTGTTGTTTGCAGATGATACTGTGTTGTTGAGTGAAGATGAAGGGGAGCTACAAGGCTTGGTTGATGAGTTTGGGAGAGTGTGTAAGAAACGGAATCTGAAGGTGAATGTAGGGAAGAGTAAAGTGATGGTCTTTGAGAGAGGTGAAGTTAGTGAATGTACAGCGAGGTTGGATGGTGAGGAATTGGAAAATGTGAGTACGTTTAAGCACTTGGGTAGTGTGATGAGTAAGGATGGAGGTTTGGAGGGTGAAGTGCTTGAAAGGGTACAGCAGGGAAGAAAGGTTGCTGGTTCTTTGAAAGCAGTGATAAGAAACAGGGAAGTGAGCATGGAAGTGAAAAAGTTACTACATGACAGTATTGTGATACCAACTCTAACGTACGGAAGTGAAGCTTGGACATTGTTGGAAGGACACAAGTCAAGAGTGAGAGCAGTGGAAATGAGTTATTTAAGAGGAGCCTGTGGAGTCACGTGCAGAGACAGGCTGACGAATGAAGATATAAAGGAGCGTTGTGGTGTGGATGTGGATGTCATAGGAAGCGTTATGAGGAATACACTGAGGTGGTTTGGCCATATGGAGAGGATGGAGGGTGGAAGACTGACGAAGAGAGTGTATGTGAGTGAGGTGGAGGGGGGAAGAGTGAGGGGGAGGCTGAGGATGAGATGGAGGGATGGGGTGGAGAGGTATATGAGAGAGGGGGGTGTGAGTTGGGAGCAGGGCAGTGAAATGGCAGGGGACAGGGCGACTTGGAGGCGATTTGTTTTTGGCCACCCCAAACGGGATTAAGGTGTCTGGCAATAGATAGATAGATAGATAGAATTGACTCGAAAACTTTTGAAATACAGGACGTTAAAGCAATTGGACGATAGTTGGAGGGTTGGGAGTGGTCACCCTTCTTTGGGACTGGCTGAATGAGAGCAAACTTCCAGCAAGAAGGAAAGGTACAAGTTGACAGACAAAGGCGAAAGAGTTTGCCTAGGCAGGGTGTAAGCACAGAAGCACAGTTCTTGAGAACAACAGTAGGGACCCCATCAGGCCCATATGCCTTGTTAGTACTGAGGCCAGTGATGGCAGAAAATACATCAACTGAAGAAATTTTAATGTCAGCCATGAGGAAGTCAGAGGAGGGAAGTGATGGAGGAACAGCACCGGAATCGTCTAAGGTGGAATTGGAGGAGAAAGTCTGTGCGAAGAGATTTGCTTTATCAGTAGAAGAAATAGCTACAGAACCATCAGAGTAGAAAAGAGGAGGGAAGGATGATGAGGTAAAGTTGTTAGAAAGATTTTTGGCAAGGTGCCAGAAGGAGCGGGAAGAATTTGAGTTGGAGAGTTGAGAGCATTTAGTATGGATGAAATTATTTTCAGTAGAAAGAAGAATAGACTTAGCACAATTCTGGGCAGAAACCTAAAGATGATGTGATTCATGGGTGGGTTGGCTCCAGTACCTTTTGTAGGCCCTCTCCTTTTTGCGGACAGCATTAGAACAAGCGTGATTAAACAAAGGCTTTCTTGCGTTAGTCAAAGAATATGAGAAAGGAATGTATGCTTCCATGCCCGAGAGAATAACCTCCTTAATGCGCAAGGCACACTCAGATGGCTCCCGGCCATGGAAACAATAATCATTCCAGGGAAAATCAAAGAAGTACTGCCTGAGGGCCTCCCAGTCCGCGGCTTCAAAATGCCACAGACGACTTTTCCCTGGAGGGTCCACAGGCCGTACCGGAGTGATAGGACAGGTTAAGGTAATAAGGTTGTGATTGGAGGAGCCCAACGGAGAGAAAAGATTAACAGAGTAAGCAGAATGATTAGTTGTGAGGAAGAGGTCAAGTATGTTGGAGCTCTCTCCAAGGCGGTCAGGGATACGGGTAGGGTGCTGTACAAGCTGCTCTAGGTCATTAAGGATAGAAAAGATGTAGGCTTGTTCACCAGGTGGATCCATGAAAGGAGAGGAGAGCCAAAGGTGGTGGTGAACATTGAAATCTCCTAGAATGGAAATTTCAGAGAAAGGAGAAATGGATAGAATGTGTTCCATCGTAGAAGTAAGATAGTCAAAGAATTTTTGATTGTCAGTAGAATTAGGGGATAAGTAAACAGCACAGATATATTTAGTCAGAGAATGACAGGAAAGCCGAAGCCAGAGTGTAGAGAATTCAGAAGAATCGAGTTCAGGAACACGAGAGCAAGATAAGTTGTTGCGTATATTTACACAACAGCCACCTTTGGCTTTGAAATGAGTATAGAGAAAGTAGGAGGATACAGAGAAGGGTTTGCTGTCAGTTGCCTCAGACAGCTGAGTCTCCTTTAGAAAAAGAAGGAGAGGTTTAGGGGAGTAGAGGTGGTGCTCAACAGAGCGAAAGTTAGAGGAAAGGCCGCGAATGTTGCAGAAATGAAGAAGAAGAGAGTCAGACAGTGGTTCCAGGCACCTTGAGTCATCACCGGGAGAGGGTGAAATTCTTGGCATCTCACTTAACAGTGCCCTCAGATGGACCTCTCATGTCAGATCACTTGCTAAAATCGCCTCAAAGCAACTTATTGTACAGAGTCAGTAACTTCTTCGCCAATGAGCAGTTAGCTATAATTTATAAGAGTCATGTGCGCTCTCAGCTTGAATATTGCTTACCCTTGTGGAATGGTTGTGGAGAGGTTGCATTAAGACAACTAGACAAAATTCAGAATAAAGCTGTTAGAATCATTAACAACCCTGCCATTACATATAAACTACCTCCCCTGCAAGTAAGAAGGAATGTTGCCTCCCTTGCATTATTTTACAGATATTTTTTTGGCAAATGCACAGACGAAGTTGCGTCCATGGTGTCACCTCTCCATGCCTTCCCTCGTGCTACACGGGCATCTGGTAGCGCTTATGACTGGAATGTCACTCAGCCATGTTGTAGAACTACTGCCTATCAGAATTCTTTCATTCCCCGAACTGCATCTCTCTGGAACTCGCTTCCCCAAAGTTGTTTCCCTCCAAATTTCAACCCACAACTGTTTAAATCTAATTGTTACAGATATTTTATGAACAGAGGATACCAGTAATCTGATGTATGGATTATTTTTTTTTTACTCATTTGTTTTTCCTTCTCCGTTCTGTTATGAAAAAAAAAAAAAAAAAAAAAACTAATTTAGTGTTAATCACTGAGAACTTACATGCTCTTGATGAGTCAGTCACTGCTTTGGAGTTGCATGCAGCCAATATGGTGGACAGCTTAATTGATGCAGTTTTGAATAGGGTTAATGCTTTATTGCTTCTTACTCATGTTTTAATAAATGCTCTTGACGTAGCTATGGTGAAGCATGGACTTACGCCACTTTTTGGTATGAGTCAACTGGAATATTAATACCCATTGAACCATTGTTGGAGGCCCAGTTGACCCGTGATGGCATCCTGATATTGGTAAGGAATGCTGTATCATACCATGCATGGCGGTTCATTCCTTTCCCTTTTGCTACTACAGTACTAACAACACACTTGTCATTCTGAATGAGAGTCCAGTGGTGCTAGTTGTGTCGGATGACAAAGGATATATAGCAGAAACGATTATGGAAGAGTTTGAAAAGTGTAAGGCTTCCTTTCTTGATCTCCATGTATGTCCTGCTTTCCATTTTGTCTTTATAGCATCAGATGTAGATGAGTGTAAGATGGCCTTGTTGGACACGAACACTTTCTCTACATTGCAACGTTGCACTTTCCAACCCATTCAATTGAAGTCAATTTTCCATGCTCATGTACATACGAAACAATACTTTATCTTTCCTGAGACAGGACATAACACTGATGTATGCTTCACAACATCAGTTCCTTACAGTAGTCAGTTACTACGTTGCACCCGATTTTTGTGAGTTGCACAGTAAAGAGATAGTAATTCTGTCTAACAAGCAACATCTAGCCTTGTAGGGGAATTTCTCGTCCCAGTTACGACCCTTTCTACCGTCATTCAATCTTTCTCTATTGAATGTGAACAGGCTGTCTCATGTGTTAAAAAGAGTAGAATTTGTCTCCTACCTGACAAGACTGATTTAAAGCCATACGTACTGTCCTATCTCTCGTCATATCTTTCTCCTTCCTAGGTCCTGGCGTTGGTCTTCTACTTCTTGTGGTCTTGTCCTGTGTTTGTGTTTGGGGCCACTATCTGAAAGGCCTTAAAGTGAGAAACCCACTAAAACCACAGGTCTGTACTCGCGGATTGCAAGTGGACTTGCCTGAATAGTTAGCTACCCTACACACTGGTTAGGCCACAAAGTAGTTAGGACTACAATGTTGACGGGGACGTGAAAAAGGTGTGGCCGAGCAATGATCTGGTGCCGGACATCGTTTCAACAATGAGTTGAAGTCTCACACTATTTTTACATATTACATACAGAGATGTTTATTCATAATTAAAGAGTGTGTAATATAGTGTGAACATAAACAACCAAACACAACTTCACTGTAAGTATGGTGTGGGAATAAGATGAGTGCCCAGACGTGCAAAGCCAGTATCTTTCGGACGTAAACGGAATGAGTGAAAGAAGGTGATAGAAAGATATAAAATATACATATGTTTAAGTCTTTGGGAAACATATATATATGTTAATGTATTTTATGTAATTAATACTGCCTTACTGAGATGTATAGTGTGCATGGTAGTGTTGTAATACACGCCTATCCATGTACATCTCTCACAATCTCTGAGAGATATGGCATCTCTAAATAAGCTGACCTAAGCCTGCTCCCAGTGTGGGCAGAGCAGCAGCAGCAGCAGATCACTTTCCGCCATCGTAAGAGGGAGATGTACTACTCTGATACACTCTCTTGTCGCAGTTGTATTTTCTGTGGCGAAAAAAGAGAGGGAAAACACATCTGCTCCAGTTTCTATTCACCTGCACGCTACCTGGGACTCACAGGTTACCACCACCATTCCTGCCGCCTGCCGTGGCAGCAAGACTTAGCTGTGGGAGTGACCACTGGGGAAGTTAGTGTATTCCATACCAGCCGGAACAACTAGCTCCTGTACATGCATATGGCCTTGTTGGAGTCCCTTCTGTTGTCCTCAAGAACTGTGCTTCTGTTCTTACACCCAGCTTAGCAGTGTTGTAGGTCTTAAGACCGGTCTTGGTCTCGAGACCAGTTTGATGTCGTCTTGGTCTTGATTTTGGTCTCGTTTGACATGGTCTTCGTCTTGATCTTGGTCTCGGAGTTTTGGCTCGAGACCAGGTCGAGACCAGCATTACAAAGTGCATCGCGGCATGGGGAAGGTCGAATTTCTGATCATACATGGAGAAATATCATGGCTGATTCGATTCCTGGCATGCCATACAGCATTGTACTGTCTATAGATACTGCCTGGCTAGTGCTACAGTGATGATGCACGAGCTGAGCCCTGCAAGCGCCGATAGAGTGCGTGCAAGCCGAGAGAACATGCATGACGTTGCCATTCTCGCAGTGATAACCTCTGTTTGCATGCACGCATGTTTGCAGCTCTGTTCACCTCTGTGTACTTCATATATACATATGGTGTATGCAATCTCCGCATCCTTTGTACACGTACACCAGAGGTTTACCTAGTTCGTTCAGAAAATATATCCATAAATTTCTATTATCCTGTGTTTGTTTCTTCATGCCAATGAAGCAATGAAAGCAGAAATATTTTACCTAGATGTTCAGTTGTTTACATATAATAAATTTTGTAAAAATATTTCCTCCCTACCAGGGGTATAGCCAGGATTCTGGAGCGATGGGGGCTAAGTCAGACATCAGTGGCTTTCAACCTTTTGAGTTATGACCCTTCAGAGCTTCCAAATGGCTGTCACGGAGGCCTGCAGTGACTTCTGTGACCATTATAGAAGAAATCAGAATATTTTCTATTGTTTCACAGCCACCCTCATTTTTATTACAACTTATTCACCTATGAGCGGGAGGCCATGGCCATGTGGCCCAGTGGTGTTTAGCCCCATTAAAGTGGGGGTGCCACTGGGGGCCGATAAATCATCTGTAGTAGCAAGAAGGGCAGTAAGCAGACTTGAATGAGAACCTTTTCAAGAAGGAAAGTTAGTGAAAACTGTTCTTTTAACCCGCCCCATCCCGATGTTTTCTGGGCACTGGTACGCCCCAGTCCCGACATTTTTGGACCTTTTTTTTTTTTTTGGCTCAAACATCCGGTTTTGGTGAGAAACATCGAAAATTTATAGAGAAATCGCTCACCTGAGATTTAAAATACTCGATTTAGGTACGAGTACTTCCTTACCTGACTGGGTATTCTAACAGGCTGGCACCAAAGAAAACGAGTTCTATGGGAGGGTAACTATTTTATCCACTCATAAACAGTATGTATTTATTTACTTGGCACGAATTCATATATAATACAAGAGTATATTGGTTTTCAAACAGTAATATAGGCATTATAAGCATTGTTTCACTCACTAACTCATCACCATTTATGACCTTTTTTTTCCCACATTACCTGATCATCATTTCTGACTGTTTCTTCCTCTAATGCTATGTAAACTTTGTCTTCCACACTGTCATTGATTGGGGAATCACTCTGGCCCTGAATGTCTTTATTGGCCAGGTCACTGGTAACAGGTGAATTGCCGAGACAATGGCATCCCGGGGGGGGCGAGAGGTTATGCGGTGTAAGGCACTGTCCCTGCTTGGCATCTTGTAGAGGAATAGAGGAAGGTGTCCCATGTATACGTGCCAAAAATCACTCTCGAAATCACTCGCGAAAATTGAAAATTGTGAAAATTAGGGACCTTGCAATGTTGCTGCATTAATTCACGTCGCCGGGACATGAGTGCACATCATGTGCGGACATTAATTCACGTCGCCAGGACGGCACGGGTTAAACAAATAGTGGGTACGACCGTAAGAAGTATTTGGGACACTTATGGAAGTAAAATATATATTTTATATTTATGAATATTTTTTGCTTTCCACCTCTGTATCCCGAAACCCCTTCGGTCTCTTGTGTAATTATCCTGAAAAATAGGTAGTCCCCCTCGACTGTTCATGAGAAACGAAAGATGAATATGTTGTGTATGGAACATCTGGGCATGGGTAAAGCTCGGGGAGAAGTGCGAAAATTAGTCTTCCGAAATCCAACTTTTGCATGAGTAAGATACAGCTACCCATGAACATGATGGCACTGACATATTATGGAACACCATACATTATAACTTCAAAACCATACTTTCTAAACTTTCAAAAGCCATAACATCGATGTGCAGGGCTGTAGAGAGCTATGACCGCGCCCTGGGGTGCCTGGAAAACGTTTGACAAGGGCCAGAAAAAAAAGTAAAATTGTCACAGTCCTGGTGAGGGCCCTGGTTCCTCCATACTCTTGAGTTTTGACCCCGGGAATTATCCCCATTGCCCTCTTCTCTCTTTCATTAAACTCACTTGCGATAATCAATTTGTTTAAAAGGCGTTGAGTATCGCATCGATACATAATCTGCAACTGGGTGATTGTGGTACTAGTGCACTCACTTGAGGGGCCGAGATGCCCATGAAAACTGATCAGCAGTGCAGCACCTGCAGGCCGCAGCTACTTTTCATTCATTTGGCAAACACATAAATTCTTGGTTTTTGTCTCGGAGGGTCTGGTCTCGGTCTTGGTCTTGGTCTCGGAGGATCTGGTCTTGGTCTTGGTCTTGGTCTTGGTCTCGGAGTGTCTGGCCTTGGTGTTGGTCTCGAGGTGCTTGGGCTTGACTACAACGCTGCAGCTTAGGTAAACTCTTTTGCCTTTGTAGGTCAACTTGCTCGTGGAAGTTTGCTTTCATTCAACCTGTCCCAAAGAACGGTGACCATTCCCAGCCCTGTAACTCTCTCTGGATTGCTCTAACATCTTGTATTTCAAAAGTTTTTGAATCTGTTCATTAAATGAAATTAATGCATCTTTACTACCACAACCTTCTTTATCATCGTCAGTATAGGTTCTGCCAGGGACAGTCCTCTTGCGATCTTCTCATCTCTCTTTCAGACTCGTGGTCGTTCTCCTTTCAGGACACTGTCGAAGCTTTGCAGTTGCACTTGTCATCGCAAATGCTTTCGATCAAGCCTGGCCTAAATCTTTTACTTGAATAGCTGCCCACTTAGGCCAGGAGCAATAGCTCCATTCAAAGGGAACTTGGAAAATAATTCGAGAATGCTGATTTTTTCAGGAAAGGTACTTAGAAGCATGCTAAATCGAAATCCACAAACATTCTAAACATTGCACATGAGCTAGCCATGTTGGACGAAACTCCAAGATGACCACCAATGACATGGGATGCATACATAGCTTTGGAACCAGACGTCACAGATGGTCATGTAATACCTGTTTTTAAGGGTTTTTGGGTATAAGAAAACCATTTTTACCATTATTTCAATGATTTATTGAATTATGTTCAATGTATGATCAAGGCAGAGTACTCTTTTAAACAAAATGGTACATTGTTGAATGCTGTGAAGAGTATGTATGATGGTGCGAAGGCTGCAGTGCATGTGGATGGTGAACTAAGTGAATTTTTCTCTTTGAAAGTTGGGTTGAAACAGGGATGTGTCATGTCTCCATGGTTGTTCAATCTGTACATGGATGGGGTAATAAAAGAGGTACAAGGTAGGGTAGTGGATGTTGGAGTGGCCCTGGTGAGAGAGGATAGTGTTTGGAAACTCCCTGTACTGTTGTTTGCAGATGATACTGTGTTGTTGAGTGAAGATGAAGGGGAGCTGCAAGGCTTGGTGAATGAGTTTGGGAGAGTGTGTAAGAAACGGAATCTGAAGGTGAATGTAGGGAAGAGTAAAGTGATGGTCTTTGAGAGAGGTGAAGTCAGTGAATATACAGCGAGGTTGGATGGTGAGGAATTGGAAAATGTGAGTACGTTTAAGTACTTGGGTAGTGTGATGAGTAAGGATGGAGGTTTGGAGAGTGAAGTGCTTGGAAGGGTACAGCAGGGAAGAAAGGTTGCTAGTTCTTTGAAAGCAGTGATAAGAAACAGGGAAGTGAGCATGGAAGTGAAAAAGTTACTACATGACAGTATTGTGATACCAACTCTAATGTACGGAAGTGAAGCTTGGACGTTGTTGGAAGGACACAAGTCAAGAGTGAGAGCAGTGGATATGAGTTATTTAAGAGGAGCCTGTGGAGTCACATGGAGAGACAGGCTGACGAATGAGGATATAAAGGAGCGTTGTGGTGTTGATGTGGATGTGATAGGAAGCGTTATGAGGAACACACTGAGGTGGTTTGGCCATGTGGAGAGGATGGAGGGTGAAAGACTGACGAAGAGAGTGTATGTGAGTCAGGTGGAGGGGGGAAGAGGGAGGGGGAGGCCGAGGATGAGATGGAGGGATGAGATGGAGGGATGGGGTGGAGAGGTATATGAGAGAGGGGGGTGTGAGTTGGCAGCAGGGCAGTGAAATGGCGGGGGACAGGGCGACTTGGAGGCGATTTGTTTGTGGCCACCCCAAACGGGATTGAGGCGTCTGGCAATAGATAGATAGATAGTACATTCAACACATTTAAAGGCAACAACCTCCACAAACTTTTGCCAGCAGCAGTTACCGATTTACTTCTATATAAAACATTTTGTAGTATCATAACTAGTTGTGGTCAAAATTATAACGTGGGGACTCGGTATCTTCTCCATCAGGTGGGCGTGAACTAGCACAAAATTGACCAATACACGAGGAACACACTGGTGTAGTGTCCTTCTTTTTGACATTTGCATCTCTTCCCACACATTTGTTTAACCCCACACGACGATATGATAAGAGAAAGCCATGTTGCTACTGGTCTGTCAGTTAAAATGGGTTATCATTCCACCTTCAAGCTCCCAACCCAAGTCAATTGGATTTAGATCCTCAACATTGACCAATTACTCTTGAACTGCAAAGTAGTCTCAATATGAGTGGCATTTTGCAGCCGAGGAGGTGGGAGGTAAGCTCTGAAATTGGAAGCTGCAGGATGCTTTGCTCATCCTCTGAATGTAATGCACAAAGTTCAGCTTATCAAGTGTTGTACATGTCGGACTGGCATTATATAACTTCATTAAGAATATTTCCCCCCACTCTGGCTACTTCTTCATGACTTCTTAAACACATCCAGCATCCTCCAGTCCTCACTTTCCAAGACTGTCATGGCCTTCTTTTTGCCAGTGCCAAATAAGGCAAAGACTGCGTCACCTCCGGTGATAGCGTGTGCTATCAATATATGTCTTTGGGTGCATGGATGCATTACCTGCTGGATGCTGTGTATGTTATAAACAAAGACTCTTGCATACTGCATGTGGTGTAGATAAGCAGATCTGTATCCTTTGCCACAAGTACAACAGGTCTTGTAATACTCCCAGTAAATGCCAATGCTGTACTACTTATTAAGTAGTGAGCATCAGCCTAATTTTGACAGTAAGCGACGCCTTCAGATGAAAGCCGGTCTCACAGCCTACTGACTAACAACATGTTGTTACGATTTGTTAAAACGGAGCATTGATTGCCCTTGACTGATGTGTTGAAATCAAACACTATGTCTGTAGAGACTTTTGCATCAGTATGGTGGTTCTGTTCAGCTACCTTGGTTGACAGAGTAAAATTTGTGTAGCCATCAAATCAGACAGTGCATTCTTTGCCATAGTTATTGACATCGTGATTCACATAGCTGTCACACACATCACCATATGAGCAGTCCACAGGCCATATCACATTTAGCAGCAAATGTGCTCCATCCATCACATAGTATGGGTTCCTAAGGGCTTCAGTGGATACTGGGACTGCTTAAACTTTCAGCACCTTAGCAAGACCACTTTTGTTGTTTTTGTGCATTGTACCCTTGTCAGTGCTGGTGGCTGTTTGCTAAAATCATGTTTAAGGTGATTCTGCATATCTGATCGGTTCTTTATGACACATGTGACCTGCTTGAAGAGTAGTGTGGGGTCGACCTCAACTCTTTGCCACGGACAGTGGTAGCACAAGCTACAGCACCAATAAATACAACTTTGTTACTCCTTTTGAGCTTAACATTAACGTACTTCAGGCCAATGATACGTCCAGCTGCCTCCTCACCTGATTTGACTGCACAATCTTCATTAGCATATAGATGCCACGACTCCAGTCTCAATGCAGACCAGTCTCTCGCGGTATTCACCCATGTAGGGAAATGGCGAATGGCGTGATAGGTCATTCCTAAAAGCGAGAAAGTGTCTGCTATGACACGCAACTGAGGATTCCTGGAGGTCTGGGTGTTGGTCAACTGTCTGAAAATATAAACCACAAAAAGCCCCTAATGACTTACAAACAGAAGCTCTTTGTAGCAGGACATGGTCCATCTTGGATTGTGTACTGCCAGTAATTCCTTGACCATGTGCTGGACCTACATGTGTCTTCAGCATTTGCATCGACAAGTGCTGAATTGTCTGGTCAATGAAGCCTCCAGACCAGAATCTGTGGGTTCTTCTGATGGTCCAGTACCCACAGATTGTATACCTCTCATACTGCACCTTGTCCATCAGGTTAGATTATTGATTCATCTGGTCGAGATAAAGTTTAGTACATTTTGCATATGCATTATGTCCCCCAGAATGGACAGGGATCATCTTTGAGATGCAAAACAGATGTAGTTCCTAATTACCAGTGCATTCAGCACTGATGAACAGCAGCAAAATGCACACCATTTCATTTACTCAGTCCATAGTTTCCCAGTTCTGCTGTTCAGAGATAATTCCTGTTGATCTTTTAAGATCTGAGTAACTCGACAACATGTTCATGGAGAACATTGTCTTGTGGGGATTCCATTTTTAAGAGCATCTCATGTAGGGTTCTGAGTTCGTTTAAGTTCACTCCACTCAAAAAGTTTTGTGTATCAAGCATCTCAGACACAAACGAGGCGCAGAAAACGTGTGCACGTAGTGCACAAGTGTATGCACATTTTCGATTTTTTACGTTTGCCGCACGTTTTCTGTGTATATCAGTGACACAGAACTCTTTGAATAATAAGAAAAATAGATTTATCACTCCTTAAAACCCATAAAAGATTGTATTGCATGACCAAGTGTGAACATTAGTCACTATACTCCTTGCCGATGGTGACCATCTTGAATTTTTCGTCCCACACTGTTTGCTTACATGTAATGTTTAGACTGCTTGCTGGTTTTGACTTATGAGGCTTCTATGTAGCATTTCTGAAAAAAATGGCTTTCTCAATTTTTTTTTTCAATGCTCTTGTGCAATCTTACGGGTTCTATCCTTCTCTCTGTGATCTCATCTCTAGCTTTCTCTCTGATCGTTCAATAGCTGCGTTTGTTGAGGGCCACCGTTTTTCTCCTAGAGCTGTCAATATTGTTTTAACTCAGGCATCTGTCCTAACACTGACCCTCTTTTTTTCTATTTATCAGTGACCTTCTCAGCTGTACATGTAACTCATTCCACTCATAAGCTGATGGCTCCACCCGTCACGTTTCCATTTGCTTCATGAAGCGTCCACTTAAGCAGTTCATTCAACAAACAAGGCCTGAGATTATGGCACACTTAATGTTTGACTTGGAATATGAGTAATTATATTGTTTTAAATACATCAAAACTATTCTTACATCTTCCAACCCATCAAAATCTTCTGCAGGGCTGTCCTCAAATATTTAACAAGACCCAATGCAATCCCGCAAAACCTTTGAACATACATGGGGTTTCATTCTCGTGGGATTTATCAGGGAACGATGATATTGCCTCTCTTGTAAATTATGCATCCAAAACATTAGGTGTGCTAAGACGATTGCGCGCCTTCTTTACCCCTGCACAGTAGTTTATTTATACAGAGGTTTTATTCGCCCCTATACAAAGTACAACTTTCATTTTGGGGGAGGCTCCCTACATACAGCTTTAATCCACTGGGTGGAGTCAAAGACTTTGCGTCTCATTAACTCTCCTCCTCTTACTGGCTTCCTTCAGCCTCTGTATCTTTGCTGCACTGTTGCATCTTATATGTCTTTTCTGTTGCTACTTCAGTAGTCATTGGTACACTGAACACTGTGCTTGCATCAGTCTGTCACTAATGTGAGCGTGTAGTTGCCGTCTATCAGCAAACTCTCATCACTTTTCTGTCCAGCTCTGTAATGCAAGAGTTATCCATTACTTCCAGTCCTTCAGTTATGGAACAGGCCATCTCTGGGACATTTCCTACTGCCTGTGTTCTGTCTTTTAAACGCAGTGTATCTTAGCATCTCGAAATGATTGGATCCTGAATTTGGCTCTTTTATTTTCCTCAACGAAATATCTTGCGTTTTACTGGGCTCTGGGCCCTTCTCTCTTGCACAGCAAAAAATAAAAAACAAAGAAGTGTATTAATATCTTCACACCGATGACGTATTATTTATGACATTTTTTTATAATGTTTAGACTTTATTCAGCTGATGATGGACTTTTTGAACAAGCGGGATTCGCTGTAGCCTTCCTTTACGCATGCATTATTAGAGGTTTATCCTACGTTGAATGAAATAGAAAGCGTAATTTGCAAGATTGCGTAAACATTGGCCATTGGCTTCATGGGTTTTGGTTTATGGCGGACGGGTTGGCTAAGTACAGCAGAGTATACAGTATACTTGTAATTAAAAAGCATGAGATTTTAAACTGCGCTGTGGATTATGTGGTTGTACCACTTCACCTTATACTTCCATACTGCATGAACTTCACATTGCGACATCAAATACATACCCTACAGAACCGCAACTCATGCACACCACACACGTCCAACATCGCCACACCACACTTCCTACTACCACACAATACACAACTACATTTTATATTGCCATAACTATAATTCTACACTGCTACACCTCACCTTACCATCTCCTGCCCCCCTCCCACCTCCACACACACACGCTGTACACTGACATCACAGGTCACTCCTCAACACAATTACACTCCACACATCCATGCCCCACGGAAAGACCTTACACTGCTACTGCTACCTCTCATTTCCACACCTCACACACGCCAGCTCAAACTGTCAAGCCTCACACAGTCTAAAATAAATATATCTATCTGTCTATTGCCAGACGCCTCAATCCCGTACGGGGTGGCCACAAACAAATCGCCTCCACGTCGCCCTCTCCCCCGCCATTTCACTGCCCCGCTCCCAACTCACACCCCTCTCTCTCATATACCTCTCCACCCCATCCCTCCATCTCATCCTCGGCCTCCACCTCCCTCTCCCCCCTCCACCTCACTCACATACACTCTCCTCGTCAGTCTCTCACCCTCCATCCTCTCCACATGGCCAAACCACCTTAGTGTGTTCCTCCTAATGCTTCCTATCACATCCACATCACAATGCTCCTTTATAAAATAAATACAATACCTTATAATATGTCACTTCTTTGCCACCTCCTCACACACACATCTCATATTGCCACATCTGACATTGCTGCACCTCACACACACACACACACACACACACACACACACACACACACACACACACACACACACACACACACACACACACACACACGCAGACTGCCACATCTATCAAAGCCACATTTCACAGTGCCACTCCTCACATACACATCACAGACCTGACACACAATGCCACTCTTCATAGTACGATGTCATGATGATATTATAGCTTACACCATACTGATATATGTAAAATACATTATGAAAATTTATTTTTCATAAAGCATTTACATGATGATGATGATGATCGTGGTGATAATGATGATGAGGTGGTCCTCCCAGATGGGGCGAAGACATTAAGACGATGTATGAAAGTGTGTGTAAAACCATCACAAAATTGTCTTCAAGTAGTCTGAAGACAATTAAAAGGTTTATTTTACAAGATCAATAATTTTACCAAACATTAGATTTATATAACAGAACCAGATTTTTCGTGGAAGTTCGAAATTTCTGAAAACTCTGGATTTCATTTACAAAATGCCATGCGAGTGTTGCATAATGGGTTTTACCTTAAAAAAAAAAAAAAAAAAGTTCGCCTTTACGCGGAGTTCTGAAACCGATTTTCAGTTTTACTATTAAAGTCGCTCACAGCACGTCGCATTCCAGTAAGAAAGTCTGAGTGCAGTGCTGTATTGGAAGGTATGGGGGAGGGGGGACGGGAAAAAAATATTGTACTTTTAGATTCATATCTGCATTCCTTTACCATTCTCCTCTTCATTTAATAAATGCATATGGGAATGTATATATTTTACAAGGGAAATCAAATTTGTTCCTGCAGATGTATCTGAAGCCACCATGTCTCATATTTATCGTGTTCGCCTCCTGTCTCAATTCGAATCCAGTCTACATTACATTTATATCTGACTCACACTGAGATGTCAGGTCACCTCTTATCTTCAGAAATGAGTCATAACTCGGGAATCGTTGGCCCAGTTGGCCTAGAAATTGTTCTGTTCTTCGAGTGAGATCACTTTAACGGTACCTTGCTTTAACAAAAATTTCCGTTACATGCTCCGTTTTTGCTGTGTTACGGTAACAAACATACATAAATCGGATCATTATAATGCTCCATAGATTAAGAAAAATGTTTCATCATGTACATCAAGACAAACATAAGAATCTTATATTCATATAGAACATGAAATCCAAATTAGTTATAATTGCTGCCTCATATCCATGATACTGTTTAGTATTCCAATGCCATGTAAATAGAGGTATACTTTTCTTCCCTAGTAGCAACACCTTGCACGTTAAACCAATGACGTATATTTACTATCAAATCTTGCTAATTACATATATATTGTTTTATTCATCATAGGACACACCTGTAGTACTATGTGGGCAAAGGTAGGTTATATCTAACCCAACCAATTAAAAAACCTATTCTTCGCAGAATAAAATCGTTCGAAGATTGTAAAAATAACATGAATTACAAGTCATTGCAGTGAATAAGTTAAAATCGTTCGAAGATTGTAAATATAACATGAATTATACGTCATCGCAGTGAATAAGTTAACAGATTTTTATGTGGGATTAATTTAATGCCAATTAATTTTTATCATCACAGACTACGATGACGTATTATTAATTTCCTTCCTGCTACCTTCACATAATTTTCTTAGCTGTATTTCGTGTTCATGTCAAACTGCAGTTCTTCGTGCAATCAGCGGGCGCAGTAAAGTTGTTTACGATTCCCACACTGTGTAGATAAACTGTCCTTTCCACCCAGCTACACCCTCCATCGTAAACCAAGTAACAAGAACTTTATTGGATGCTGTTACAGCTAGCGACCTTTTGTTAGTCTTGCCATAGGATTGTATTTTCCACAGCACTGAAATCTTTCTAGCATCTCTTTCTTAGTGACTTATTTTTGATATAACACCTTGTCATTATCTTAGATGTTACCCATATCTTTCTTATTTCTATATACCAACAGACATATAGGAAACTATTAATGATATTATCTGGTATGGAAGAAGTGATAGGGAGCCTCCTTACCGACGAGAATAAGGCTTGTGGCTTAGTTCAACTTCCATGTGCTTATTTGCATTGCCACCAAACCTAAGGGTTATTTACCAGTTCCTGACAATCTTACCTTTCTAAATAAATAATATTGTAATCATGTCAGCACTATTCATAATCACTCGAGCCTAATTTGGTTATCTTGGCATGAGGACCTAACACATTGCATATTAGCCTATGCATGATTATCTAACCTAATGAAAGAGTACCTGTGCATGTCTAATAACCCGTATCCCATACCATTATCATTCATTGCCATATATTCATGGATACGTAAGCCAAACATATAATCTGCTATGCATGATGACCTAACCTTCCCCTCACAGTCCTTTCCGTATTACAAGCTGCCATATAAACCACTACCAGCATAGTACTATCTTTACTTTTCATGAATACATAACCCGACTGTATGTTTTATAGTTCCTGGCGGTCATTACCGATGTCAGTAATCTTGTGCATAACAACGTAATCCATAACGTTACGCTGAAATTGAATGACATCTTGCAGCCGGACTGTGTGTGTGTGTGTGTGTGTGTGTGTGTGTGTGTGTGTGTGTGTGTGTGTGTGTGTGTGTGTGTGTGTGTGTGTGTGTGTGTAGGTAAAATTAGGAATTTATTTCCTCAGAGATCCCCCCTTCTCTCTCTCTCTCTCTCTCTCTCTCTCTCTCTCTCTCTCTCTCTCTCTCTCTAAGCCACAATAACAGCCAGGATGGGATTCTGGGCTTCTTAACACACCCATTTACTCTCTAGTCACGGAGGGGTGCACCTGTGTGTGTGTGTGTGTGTGTGTGTGTGTGTGTGTGTGTGTGTGTGTGTGTGTGTGTGTGTGTGTGTGAGAGAGAGAGAGAGAGAGAGAGAGAGAGAGAGAGAGAGAGAGAGAGAGAGAATGATCAATAGGATCTTATAAGGTGTTTCGACTGATACTAAGAGCTACAGTGAACTACACTTGTTCATAATCAGGTTAATATCTAGTCCACTATCACAGATCTATCAGAGAGAGAGAGAGAGAGAGAGATGGGGGGGGGCAGCTGAGGTAGTAGATAGTGGTGATCTGAAGTTACAATGGACCTAGGTTAAAATCCCGCAAGGGGTAGGGAACAGTTTAAGGATTTATATTTTGTTAAAGCAGAATTTCTTGATCTATCAGAAAAGCTACAGACAGTTGTGAAAACACCAGTTCTAATACCAATACACCAGTCCTGTTTGAGACAGACCTAACATGTATTCTGTAACGATGGTGGGTGTTAGCGATCGAAGTGGTGACAAGTAAAGGTGTATAGTACGTTGGAGGACTGCTGGCCTATGCGAACGGATTGTTAATTCTTTGCCAGGAGTCGGACACATAAAAAAAAGTATAGAGACAGTCGCATATGTATAGTCATACAAACAGACACACACATAGGGAAACTATGCTTACAATTGAAGGAGAAGAGTAAGGGCCTGGGAGGGAAGAGCAAACTATCCAGTAAATAAGATTACCCACCAATCTCCTATGGTAGTATTCTAATAATTTTACTACCAAGTTGCAAACGAAAAAACATGTCTTAAAATCAGTGATGGTCAGACCCTTGGACAAAGTTTGATTCCATTTTGTCCCTGTTCACCCAGGAGTACAGAGGGAAATTTGGATGTAATCTGACTAACGCGGGTCGTGATATGCTGTAGAACTGGGTAATCAAATACTGACTGCAGATCTTTAAGTATTCTTGGGTTGTTGATGGATGTATAATCTAAACCTTCTTCTATCTGACTTATTATGAGTGAGCAAGTGCAGCAAGCGAAGTGAGCAAGCGTGTCCAAACGGTGTTTACTGTACGTTCAGCTGAGAAATGAGCAGCCTGACACGACAAGGCTAATAAATTTTCTCTAATTTAAGATAGAGAAGAGATTCTTTCAGCAGGCAGAAAATACATTAAATAATTTTTTTAACTATATACTTACTCATGAGACCAAAGAAACCCCTTGATATCCCAGCTTTCCAAGGGAATGTACCGAGAGCTTCATCTGACATGCTCACCTATGAAATCGAATTAAAAAAGACTTTCGTGTTGCGACTCTCTGTTTTCTACCATGAATTATAACAACTGAATTTCGGATATTATGCTCAGAATTTTACATTATTATTATTTTTTAAAGGGCGACGTCAGCAAACGTAATCGCCCCATTTTGGGGTTTTATCATTTGATCAATAGCCAAGCGTTTACCGACACAGTTCGTTGACACGGTAAGTTGGGAGCAGAGAACTAAACATTGCGTGTGATAAATGCTACGGCGCCTCACTATATGCACATCCAGAGATAAAATGTGAGAGAGAGAAAACGTGAGAAAGTAACTGCTTTAATTCAATTGTTATTCAGTTATTGTTGAACTTGCTCACCAGAAATGTTGCAGGTTTACAACAAGATCAAATTATGATGATAGGTGTTGTACAAACGCCCACTCCCTCGTCAGGGGCTTACAAAGCGCACTTTAGCGTTTTTTGTTTTTTTTATCAACTCTAATACCTCTGTTTGCTCTTCTATTTTTCACGATTTTGTACTGCTCTAGGCATTTTTGTTCTTGAAATATTTGTTGTTATTAACCCACTTTAATCATCAATGGACCAAAAGAGCATAAGTTTGTAAATACACAGTAATTTATTTTTGCTGCTCCCAAAATGTGAACGTTGGCATGTTGCCCTGTATACGAGTAATTTACCCATGTTGATACAGGAATAAGCAGGTTTCATGTCTGCTACTACATCGCTGCTTTACAGGCTGAAACAAATTGATACTTGCCGCAATAAGACTTCCCCTTGATATAATATTATAAGCTCACTTGCCCTGCCTTGAGTATTATTACATATTCACTTGATTTCATATGCAGATCCCAAGAGTCTGCTGAAAAATGGAAACGTCATTATGTGATGCCAGTGACAGCAACGTTTCATATTATTTGGGTAATTATTTAACTTGACTGATGTTTATAAATTTGTTAGTTTCTGAAGAATAAAAGAAGAACTCGTTCTTATTATTATTCCATTTCATATTTATTGTGTGTAACTGGTAGCAGTGATAGTGCTCATATTATTTTCGCTTACACAATATATCAATAGTCCAGTTTATTAACATTATAATTTATCCATATTGATTTTAAGAATGCTGCTCTTTTTTTGTTTCAGTTCTGTAGCAGCGATGTCTCGGTTCGGATATCTTCAGTCAAAAATGCTGCTGAGAGAGGTATGAGTCACAAAGCTAGCTTGCTGCTTCTATCTCATGCTTCAGATCAGCCTATTGGAAGTGATGAGAGGGTGACGATGACATTCTCGACAAGGCCCAGATGCCAGATGAAGTTAGTGGTGAACTAGAAGTTCACAAAGAGGTAGAAAAGGAATGTAGTGCAGATGAGAATGATGTAGGAAAAACTCAGCGATGGAGGATGAATGAAAAGCTGTCTCTACAATTCCATGCTGCTTCATCAAACGGAGTAAGGAGCGTTGTGGCAAGGAACCATATGAAATATTTTGAATATTTTTTGAACCATAAATTATCAAACACCTGATTGAACGACTAATTTGTTTGCAGTGAGACAGAAAAACAATTCAGAATTCCATGTTACTAAGGAGGAGATGTGCAAAATCTTGGGACTGTTGCTTATAAGAAGATACCACAATCTGCAATCTGAAAATGATACTGGTGCACATCTGAAGACATGGAAGCTCCAGTGTTTGGCAAAACAATGAGCAGGGACAGATTCCAAAACATCGAGGTATCTGTATCTTGCTGATAAGAGATGGCCAAACTGTTGCCTTTGCTTGCAAAGAATAGCAGTTTAGTGTATTCCACGAGTTACCGAGTACTGATGAAGCTATGATTCCTTATCACCGTCGTCACAATGGAAAACAGTTTATAAAGAACAAGCCGGTAAGATTCGGTTACAAAATTTTGATGCTGTGTAGTGCAAATGGCTATGCATACAACTTCTCCATCTACTGTGATAAAAAGGGTGAGTGTAAGTCGCCGCAAGGATCCCTTGTTGTTAATGAAATGATGCAGCCAATTGAGAGGGCTAACCAACATGTGTTCTTTGATCATTTTTCTACAAGCTACAAACTAATGAAAGAATTGGCTCAAAAGGATATACAAAACTGTGGAACCATTCGTGAAAACAAAACAGGACGCTGTGCTCTCCCAACAATGAATGAAGTTGAAAAGCGTGACCGAGAATATCTTGACTACAAGCCAGATAGTACTGTTGTGTATGTGAAGGGGAATGACAACTCTGTTGTGTCTGTTGCTAGTAACTGTTATGGTGTGACTCCACTTCAGACAGCAGAAGGCTATGTTAAGAAAGAAAGATTGATTGATTGATTGATTGCAAATAATTGAAATCTGGCGGCGCAACTGCCAGGGTCATATGCTGCCGGACGACAAAGTAAAACGCACAGCAAAATAAAAAGTGCATATTCAAATTAAAGTTAATATCTGGTAGTAGGAACAAAACACTGAAAAATAATAAAAGAATAGTGTATAAAATATCAAGTACTTATAAAAGTGGAAGGAGGCCCGCCTCCTGAAGAAAACTAAAAATATCACTAAAATCGCTAGAGGCTTTGCCAAGCATCGAGGACAAACAGTAGGCACCATCTGCCCCCTTATGCCTATGGAGGAATCTCTGACGTAGGTCCCCCAGACTCGGACACTCGACCAGCAAGTGACGGACAGTAAGGGGAACAAGACAGTCATCACAGTATGGTTGAGATTCACCATTCATCAGGAACTCATGTGTAAGCCGCGAATGCCCAATGCGAAGCCTAGCAAGAGCCACCTCCAATCGCCGAGACATAGAAGGAAGAGCCTTTGGCACAACCACTCTCTGAAAGATTTCTTTTAGTTTATTGTGAGAAACAACATCTCAGTGTCTCTGCCAACACGTATGAATTGCGTATCGCAAGTAAGGTGTTACATCTGAAGCAGGAAGTGGGTAGTCGGTTAGGGGCTGTTGAGAAGACGCAGCTTTAGCAAAAGTATCTGCCCTCTCATTGCCCACCACACCAACATGTGCAGGTACCCAACAGAAGTCTACATGGCGGCCACGACGGCCAAGAAGAAAAAGCCACTCTAAAATTGATAAAACCAATGGATGGGATACATTAAAAGACTCCAGTGCAGACAAAGCACTACGCGAGTCACTAAAAATCACAAAAACGGATTGGGGGAGAGTAAAAATAATTTTAACAGCATATAAAATTGCAGTCAGTTCCGCTGTGTACACTGAAGTAATGCCAGGAAGGCTACCACCCCTACTAAAGGAAGGGAAGACAACACCAAATCCTACTCCAGTATCAGTCTTAGACCTATCAGTATAGACGGGAACAGAACCCTCATGAATGGAGGCATGTTCTAAAAAGAGGGAGAGGGACACATGAGAGGGAAGTGAGCCCTTTTTTTCAACAACGGACCTACAGAATGTCACACGAGGGAGCAGCCAAAAACCCACCCTCGAGATCCGATGAGGACAAATTGCCAGTCTCGGGACAGAGAGGGCTAACATAACAGACCGGACCCTGTAACCAAATGGCTTTGGGAAATTAGGACGGGTGTCAAAAGCAGAAGATCGGGAATCCTGGGAGATGATGGCACAAGAAACTGAGTCTGGAATGCGGTGAAGACGATACAAACACCTCATCATTAGTAACTGTCGTCGCAAATCCAAGGGGAGTACACCAGCATCCACCAATAAGCTTGGAATCGGGGATGATCTGAATGCCCCGGTTGCCAGACGCACACCAGCATGATGTACAGAATTTAATAACCGGAGACGTGCATCTGTTGCAGAGGAGTAGACCTCACACCCATATTCAAGTTTGGGAAGAATAAGAGACCTATGCAAGAGGAGGAGGGTCTGACGGTCAGCACCCCAAGAGGTATGAGCTAAGACCCTCAAAAGACTCAAAGCTTTAAGACAAGCCACCTTAACAGAACAAATATGAGGAACCCAGGTTAGTCGTCTATCAAACAAAAGACCCGGAAACCACATCTCTTCCACACAAGATATTCTCCTACCATAGAGATACAAATCAGGGTCAGGGTGAACCCCTCGAAGGCGACAAAAATGCATAGCCAATGTCTTTGTTGAAGAAAAATGGAAACCGTGAGTTTCTGCCCAGTCAGAAATTCGATTTAGAGCCAGCTGCAACTTCCTCTCTATCAGAGACATTCTAGACGAGGTAAAGGAAATAGAGAGGTCATCGACATATAGTGATCCTCGTACACCGTCAGGAAGTACACTAATGACACTGTTAATGGCTACAACAAACAGAGTAACACTAAGGATACTCCCTTGTGGTACTCCATCTTCTAGAGCTCGGGCAGTAGAAAGCACTCCTCCCACTCGCACCCTTAAAATTCGGTTAGATAAAAACTGTTGAATAAAAATAGGCAAGCGTCCACGAAGACCAAACTCATGAAGAGAGAGTAAAATACCATGACGCCAGGCAGTGTCATATGCCTTCTCCAGATCAAAGAAGACCGTGACCTGGTGTTGGTTAGGGGAGAAAGCCTCAGTGACAGAAGATTCCAAGGACAGTAGTGCATCAGAGGTAGATCGCATTTTTCGAAAACCATACTGAGCAGAGGATAAGAAGTCACCTCTCTCTAAAAACCACACAAGCCTAACACTGACCATCTTTTCCAAAACTTTACATATACAAGACGTCAAAGAAATAGACCGATAATTCGTCGCCTGTAAGTAGTCCTTACCTGGTTTGGGGATGGGGATAACTACAGCAACACCCCAACAAGCCGGAAACTCCCCAGAACACCAGATCTTATTAAAGAGTGAAAGCAAAAACAACAGGGACTTATCAGACAGGTGGCATAAAAAGGCATAAGGAATATCATCATAACCAGGAGAGGAATCATGGCACTACGACAAAGCAGCCTGGAGTTCAGAAATTGAAAATGGAACATTGTAAGGCTCTCCTCCAGAAGATGCAAAACTGAGACCACGAGACTCTAGGCGCCGACGGTGGCAAGCCAAAGGCGTATCTGCATCCTTCTTTGACACGCAGGCAAAACGATCAACAAGCAACTCTGCAACAGCAAATGGATCAGCCACAGTTCCACCTGCTGCAGATAAAACAGGAGAGGAGTGAACAGTAAATTTTCCTGAAATTTTCCTTACCCGGTTCCACACCCGGGTGATGGAAGTCCTCGAATTGATGGAGGAAACATAATTCTTCCAGGATGAACGCCTGGCCTCCTTTAAAACCCGCCTCATATGAGCTCGTGCCTTCTGATACGCCACCAAATACTGAGGATCCCTACGGTGACGACGAAGTCGAGAGAAGGCGACTCGTTTGGCTCTCACTGCGGAACTGCACTCAGAGTTCCACTAAGGAACCGGACGTTTAGGAAATTGACCCTTCGTTTTTGGAATAGATAACAGGGCTGCTGAGTGCAACACAGTATTGAAATATGACACAGCCTCAGTAAGACAGCCAAACTCGTTGACAGAAAGGGAAATGGAACTTAATTCCCTGAAACTTGGCCAGTCAGCCTTATCCAGAAGCCAGCGAGGAAGACGTGGCTGAGGTCCACCAGCAATAGTAGTTAAAAGTAATGGAAAATGGTCTCTGCCATACAGGTCTGGCAACACATCCCAGGTAAAATCTAAAACAGCATCAGCTGAGCATAAAGACAAATCAATGGCAGTAAAAGTTCCAGTCTGACTATGGAAATATGTCATTTTATTAGTATTGAAAATGCCTAACTCCTCATCTTCCACTAAAGAGGCCAGCATTACACCCCGAGGGTTGGCCTCACTATTTCCCCATAGAGGATGGGTGACCATCATATCTCCTAGTAACAGAAAGGGAGAAGGAAGGTCATGAATAAGGCATTCCAGATCCGCCCTTTCAACAGTAGCACTAGGAGGAAGATAAAGACTGCAAACTGTATACTGTCGACGTAAAAACATCCGGACAACAACAGCCTGCAGGGGAGTGGAGATGTCCAGATGACCGTATGGAATATCCTTGCGAAGGAAGATAGCAGCACCTCCATGATGACCTTGGCCTGGCACAGGATCAGAATAAAAGGCATGGTAGCCAGAAGGACCGGAAGGAACAGTATCACCCACCATGGTCTCCTGGATGCACATGCACAGAGGAGTAGATTGAGAAACAAGATGACACAGTTCCTCATAGTTTGCACGTAAACCCCGACAATTCCACTGGATGATAGAACCCATAATGGAGGAATAATGATTAAGTGCGGGACTGTACACCTGACGAGCGAGCGGGTTTGGATTGATGCTTATGAAGACCCTTCACAGGAGCCTGCCTAGCACCAGAAACCCGCACCCTCTGTCTAACATCTGAAGACAGACGTGAGGATGGGGAAGTAAGTTTTACAACACTCCTTCTTGGAGTGGGCATACCAGTTTGTTTGGTAAGTAGCTTGGGGGCTGTCTTTGGAGGTGTAGGACGGCCAGTGCCCCCACCAGAAGCCCCAGAAGTGGAAGTAGAGCCCACAGGTCTAGAGTCATTTGAGGAGGCCATCCTATGCTTCAGATCTGAAGCACCAACAAGTGGTCCAACATCCCCAGGTGGGGTCTGGACCAGAGCTGAACCATCAGCTTCAGCAGTCTCCTGGCTAGATCCCTCAGCCTGCCGGACTGAGGGAACAAGAGAGGTGTCAACAGAAGGGTCAACAACAGAGACTTTAGGTGGCCGGTCTTCATGTTCAGAGGACTCTGAACTACGGTGACGTTTACCAGGTACAGATGGAGCCTCGGGCATACTGGCTTCAATGGGAGAAGAGGTCCGGTCAATGTTGTCGTCTGCCACCACCACAGAAGTGTGCAAGGCGTCAGCCGCCGAAGTGGGGGCAGAAACAGTCAGAGTAGCGGTCAGGCAAGCATCATTCTCACCAACAGTAGTAACCATGGGGACAGCATTCTGTATATCGTGAGTTGAAGGAGTGGGTACTGGAATACGTCGAGGCTGCTTCTGAGATACAGGGCGACGCGCAGACACTCCAGTAAGGACAGCGGCATAAGTAATTCCGGGCTGGAAAAAGCGAGTCTGAGCTATCTTCTTAGCTTCAAGAAACGAAACCCTCTCAGTCGTTCGAATAGACAAAATCTCCTTTTCTAGACAGTAGCGTGGGCAGTTTTTAGAATTTACAGCATGCGGACCCCCACAGTGATAGCATTTAAGGGGGCCTGGACAGTCATTGGTATGACTTTGTCTGCCACAAGAGACACATATAGCAGGAAGGCCAGCCTGTGCATGACGGCAAAAGCGGCTAACATGGCCATAACCTTGACAGTGGAAACAACGCTTTGGGGTTGGCACATACGGCTTCACTGGAAGAGATAGCCAAGCAAGTTTCACCGATGCAGGCAAAGTTAATCTATTAAAGGTCAGGAACAAGGTCGGAGTAGGGGTCAGGACACCATCTATTTTCTTCTGTAGACGCTCAACTTTGACAACACCTGATGACTGCAATTCCTCCAACAACCGTCCCTCTGAATATCGGAGTAGGTCACGAGAAAATATGACGCCCTTACAACTGTTGAGAGAAGCATGTGGTACACAACAAATACCAGAACCCGAGACAGACTTTAGAGCCATGAGACTGGAGCTCTCTTCTGGGGAGGACACTTCAACCAGAATGCTTCCTTCTCCCTGTGTCGAGATTTTCGGTTCCCTCCCACATGTAGAAACTATGGCCCGGTGCAGGTCAAAAATATCAGTGTCCAGCACTGACTTCCCCTCAGAGGATTTCATTACAAGATATTTGGTGTATATTACAGGCTCAGACTCATCAAGACCTTGCCTCATAGCCCCACCAACCCAATGTGACCGCCTCCCAGTCCCATCTGATCGCCGGGGTAGAGGAGGATAAACGCCACGGGTCTGGAAAGGCTCCAGAGTGGCAGTATGTGAGGTGGAGTCCGAAGAATGGCCAGGGACAGATGCCGTGTCGTCAACAAGAGGTTTGTCGTGTAGCTCCATGTACCACGAAAAAAAAACTTCATTCCCCCACCCCCCCACCCACCATGGAGCCCAACAGGGGGAGGCCATATGTCAGGGACAGAACCACTGACGACCCCAGGGGTAGCAGAGGAGTATACGCAGGTAACCACTGGGGGACCCGGACAAGGGTAACTCCAGGACAATAGGAGCCACCAGGCCCCCCAGTGCCCACTTGACCCTAGCCAACGCATGACCAGCCGCTTGACCTGGTCGGGCCCAACCAGGCCGCCTGTCTAGCCAGAATAAGGGACCAAAGAGGTGTATTGCTAGCTGCAGGATGCACCGTGCAGCATCGCTCAACCTCCAGGACTCCTGTCTCCCAGCATTACGGGATGCCACGCACGGCAAACACGTGGGGAGGCAACATTCCCACCCTAGATGGCAAGTGGGCAGGGACTAGCATCACCAGCAGGCCTCCTCCACCAGTGATGTAGGGGGTGCTTGGTCCACGACACTGACAAATGCCGACCCCTACAAAGGTAGGCATGCCTTCAAAGTAGGTGGCACTGCCAGCCACGCTTCAAGCCCCGCCACCACGTCAAGGTGACCCCCCTCAGCGGGGTAAGAAAGAAAGAATCAAGCCAGTCTCCCAGCCGTATCTCATCAAGATGTACAATAAAAGAATGGGAGGCGTTAATGTCTGTGACAATTTATTGGCATCTTACAGACCAAGCCTACGTTCAAGGAAGTACTGGTGGAACATTTTTTCAAACAAACCGAACATGGCTGTAGTAGTGGCCTATAGGTTCCACCTGAAGCTACAACACACCTTCAGTTGAGGAGAGAAATTGCACGAGGCATGATGAGAGTTGAAGAGATGAGGAAGAGACTTGGAGGGCCATCGGCAGCCCCAGCCGAAGCAGTGAGATATGATGGAGTCAGTCACCTTCTGGTGACATATTCTCAAGGTAGATTCACTCTATGCATGAAGAACACACGGCTGAAGTGCATGAAATGTGAAAAGAGACTACATATAAGGTGCAGTGAGTCCTTCCACCAATAGTAAACTGTGTAATGAAATGTGTGGCAAACAGGAATGTGGCGAGTTATAACTTTGGTATTTCAACAGTGTTCAGTACACAGAATTTCTTGATATATGTTTGAGTGTAATGTTACCATGACGGCATAATTCTGTTACAACCCTGTCTAGAAAAATAAACTGAAATAGGACGAAAAAATTTTCTCTGTTCCATTTGGGTAATACTTGGAGCATGAAAATTCCAACGTTCCCAGTATGGGAACCTATTAGAATATATGAATATAAATTTATTATCTGTAAATTCTTGTAATCTAAAGACACTGTCAGTATGAGCGTACATTCCAAAATAGATGAAATTTGGATAATTTTTATCAAAGGTCAGCCTTTAAAGTTTTTTAAATCGAATTTTCTGTCTGTGTGTTTGTCTGTCTCTGCTGCTGTCTGTTCTTCTAACTCTCTGTTCCTGACTGTTTGTCTGCATGTATGTTGTCTTAATCTACCTATCTCTCTGTGTATATATCTATTCTCAACTTCTTAATTTATCTGGTTCTTGATCTACCCCTCCTCCCATCCTTTCTAGAGTATATTATGAGTCCATCGTTGACTCAATTACTCTTAGAGAATATTTTTTATGTAGCTTGTTTTTACTCAGTTAAAGCAGACGTTACTGAAAAGGGACAGGAAGGCCTCGAGGAAACCAAGAATTAATCTCTTTTTCATTTTATTCCTGCTACCATCGGACGAAACTATGCAGATTTTTAAAAAAGTGGTGGAGATAAAAATGGTGATTTTTGTTTGAACCGGTCCTGTACGAAAAGTTTTTTCAAGGTTGAATAAAACTGTTAGTAACGGCAACAATAAGAAACTATAACGTCCTTCGGCCTAAGGAGTCGAGCACTAACTGGGATGATTTTGTGTAGGTGCTTGTGAGGGAGGATGGTGTGTTGTAGGAAGGAAATTGTGCCTTTACCTAGGGGGAGGTAACAATGTAGGGGATTTTTAAAAACTCTTTGCTATTCCCTCCAATACAATGAGCACATTTCTACTAAAGTTTTGCTACCGCCTTCTGATGTAACTTCTTTGGCGTTGGCGACTTGAAGTTGTGAAGGTTTCTCTCTTCATTCTGACTTGCCGTAAGTGCTTGGGATAGATTAAAAGCATCTACTTGCCCGAGTGCCAGGGGGTTAACTCATCCTCTTCAGGCCCACAGTCGGGGGTGGAGGGACATTGGTTACAAGATTATGACAATGTGAGATACCTTTTACTGGTCGTGATGTAGTGGCATGCTGCCTGGCTCTCACCTGAGAGTCCCGGGTTTGATTCCCGCCATATTGGTAATATATTGGATAATTTTTTCCTGTGTACAAAACAGGTTTCTCTCTTCAGTAGGGAATTTGATGTAAGTGATGTCTTGTTACGAGGAGAGGTTGTAAACTTTATGAGCAAGAGATACGTCAGGAAGTGAGACAGTTTTATACAGCGCAGGATAAAGCTCCTGGAATCGATGTACTTGCAAGCAATCTCCAGGAACAGGCAATCTGTGTTTTTTTTCTTTCAGTTATCATTTCTCTTCCTCCATGCATTTGCCTCATACTTTTGCAGTCTTAGATAATTTTATTCAGCTTGGGAGATCCTTTTTTGTTAACTAGAGTATGACCTTGATACCAGTACCGTGTTGCTCAGGCCAAGCAGTGTCATGAGGAGAGGTTGTAAAGTTGATGACCAAGTGAACATTTACGCACACAAGTTCCCTCCTTCACCTGATGTTGGAGGACCCCCTCACGCAGGGCTCGGATGTCACTGGTCAGCTCCTTGCGTAATTATATAAACATTCTTCGCTTCCTTCATATTCCACGAATGGATGATTATGGACTGCAGGAAAAGCCTACAGTCCACCAGGCTCACGTCCAGGTAAGTCTGAGACAACCACCACCATCACCGCCATTACCAGCACCGCCACCACCACAACAACGTCTCTCTGTTTCATGAAGGTCTAGTATTAACACAGACAGTAGGCCAGCATGCTCTCCAATACAATTTTCTCTAACTGTCAGCACCAATCTACATGCTCAGTACACATTACACTTCCTTTTCAAAAAAAAAAAAAAAGCACAAAATAACTAGGCCTAGGAGTCCCCAGGGGGGATGGGACCATTAATGCCCCCATCCGCCCCTCTCCCGGTGATGACTCAACAAGATGCCTGGAACCACTGTCTGTATCACGTCTTCTTCATTTCTGCAACATTCACGGCCTTTCCTCTAACTTTCACTCTGTTGAGCACCACCTCTCTTCCTCAAAACCTCACCTTCTCTTCCTCACAGAGACTCAGTTGTCTGAGGCAACTGACAGCAAACCCTTTTCTGTTTCCTCCTCCTTTCTCCATACTGATTTCAAAGCCAAAGGTGGCTGTTGTGTATATGTACGGAATGACTTATCTTGCTCTTGTGTTCCGGAACTTGATTTTTCTGAATTCTCTACTCTCTGTCTTCAGTTTTCCTGTCATTCTCTGACTAAATATACATATGCGCTGTTTACCTATCCCCTAATTCTACTGCCTATAAAAAGTTCTTCGACTACCTTACTTCTACGATGGAACACATTCTGTCCATTTCTCCTTTCTCTGAAATCTCCATTCTAGGAGATTTCAATGTTCACCACCACCTTTGGCTCTCGTCTCCTTTCACTAATCCACCTGGTGAACAAGCCTACACCTATTCTATCCTTAATGACCTAGAGCAGCTTGTACAGCACCCTACCCATATTCCTGACCACCTGGGAGAGAGCTCCAATATACTTGACCTTTTCCTTACAACTAATCCTTTTGCTTATACTGTTAATCTTTCCTCTCCATTGGGCTCCTCCGATCACAACCATATTACCTTGACCTGTCCTATTGCTCCGGCACGGCCTGTGGACCCTCCATTCAGGCAGTACTTCTTTGATTTTCCCTGGAATGATTGTTGCTTCCATGGTAGAGAGCCATCTGAGCTTGCTTTGCGCATTACGGAGGTTATTCTCTGGGGCATGGAAGCATACATTCCCTTCTCATAACCTTTGACTAATGCAAGAAAGCCTTGCTTTAATAATGCTTGTTCTAATGCTGTCTGCGACAAGGAGAGGACCTATGAAAGGTACCAGAGCCAATCCATCCCTGAATCACATCTTTTTTGTTTCTTTTCAGAATCGTGCTAAGTCTATTTTTCGGTCTGCTAAAAATTATTTCATCCGCACTAAATGCTCTCAACTCTCCTACTCGAATTCTTCCCACTCCTTCTGGCACCTTGCCAAAACCTTTCTAACAACTTTACGTCATCAACCCTCCCTCCTCATCATCCCTACCTTCTCATTTCTACTCTGATGCCTCTGTTGCTATTTCTTCTGCTGATAAAGCAGATCTCTTCGCTTAGACTTTCTCCTCCAAATTCACCTTAGATGATTCCGGTTTTGTTCCTCCATCACTTCCACCCTCTGATTTCCTCATGGCTGACATTAAAATTTCTTCAGCTCATGTATTTTCTGCCATCACTGGCCTTAATACTAACAAGGCATATGGGCATAATGGAGTCCCTCCTGTTGTCCTCAAGAGCTGTGCTTCTGTGCTTACACCCTGCCGAGGTAAACTCACCTTTGTCTTTCAATTTGTATCTTTCCTTCTTGCTGGAAATTTGCTCTCATTCATCCAGTCCCAAAGAAGGGTGACCATTCCCAATCTTCTAACTATCGTCCAATTGCTTTAACATCCTGTGTCTCAAAAGTTTTCGAGTCAATTCTTAACAGAAAAATTTTACAACATCTTTCCTGTTACAACCTTCTTTCTGATCGTCAGTATGGGTTTGATCAGAGACGCTCCAATGGCAATATTCTCGCCTACCTTTCAGACTCCTGGTCAACCTCCTTTCGGGACTTTGGCGAAAGCTTTGCCATTGCGCTTTACATCTCAAAGGCTTTCGATCGAGTCTGGCATACATCTTTAATTTCCAAACTGCCCTCTTACGGTTTCTATCCTTCTATCTGTGCCTTCGTCTATAGCTTCCTTTCTGGTCGTTCTATAGCCGCTGTTGTCGACAGCCATCGTTCTTCTCCTAGATTTATCAACAGCGGTGTTCCTCAGGGCTCTGTCGTATCACCCTCTCTCTTCCTTTTGTTCATGAATGACCTTCTAAGCTATACATCTAACCCTATCCACTTGAACACCGATGATTCCACACTTCACCTTTCCATTCTGTTTCTGCATCGTCCATCTCAGCAGTTTCTTCAACAAGCACGGGATGAGGCTAAGGCACACCTAATGTCTGACTTGGCTCGTATCTCTAACTGGGGCAAAAATAATCTTGTGGTTTTTAATGCATCAAAAACTCAGTTTTTACACTTATCAACCTGACACAATCATCCACAGGATTACTCACTAATGTTTAATACTATCCAGCTCAATCCTGCATCATCCTTGAACATACTTGGGGTTTCATTCACTCGGGACTTATCTTGGAAGGATCATATTACATCTCTTGTAAAACTTGCTCCCAAGTGATTAGGTGTGATAAGCTGACTCCGTACCTTCTTTACCCCTGCACAGTTGTTGACTGTATACACGAGTTTTATTCGCTCCTGTGTAGAGTACAACTCTCATGTGTGGGGAGGGTCCCCACTTACAGCTCTTCTCAATAGATTGGAGTCAAAGGCTTTTCGCCTTATTAACTCTCCCCTCCTTACTGGCTCCCTTCAGCCTCTGTCTCTTCGGTGCACTGTTGCATCTTTATCTCTTTTCTATCGCGACTTCAATGTTCGCTGAAGTGTCTGCTTGCATTCCTCCACCTCTACCCATCTAGCAACAAACTCTCATCCCTTTTCTGTCCAACTCTCTAATGCAAGAGTTAACCGTTACTCCCAGTCCTTCATTTATGCAACAGGTCAACTCTGTTACTCCCAGTCCTTCATTTATGCAACAGGTCAACTCTGGAACTGTCTCCCTCTGTCTTTATTTCCTACTTCCTATTACCTCCAGACTTTCAAACGCAGTGTGTCCAGGCATCTCGAAATGAACGGATCTTGAATTTGGCTCTCTTTTCTATTTTTTTTTTTTTTCTTGGAAGGAACTTTTTGCGGGCTCCTGGCCTCTGGTTCCTTCTTTCTTGCTTTAGAAAAAATAAATAAACAGTACTTTCTCTTAATTTTCATCACTACTGTCAGATAATTCATATAGTTATATGTGTGAACCGAGATAGAAACCTCTTAAAGTCACTATACACAGTCCCATTAGAAACAAACTCTGATCTCGGAGTCTATTTCTACTTTTTCCATCTACAGCCGACTTTTTTGTTTCAGCATAAAATAGACTAAAGAAGGCAGGAGACAGCTAATGAGCTAAATGATACTTTGTATGAGGCAAACAAAGTCTTAAGGAGAGAGGACAAACTTAACGACCAAGAGAAAACAAGGATGTTTTTTTTTTTACTTTTGACTAGATCATTTCATTTAAATGTAATAAAGTCTTATGATACTAAAGGGACCAGAAAAATTTGCAAGCGTGAATGAAAGGTCTGGAGAGACTAGAGAAGCTTGAGAGAGGTGGACGAAGATTATTTACTTGGAGAAAACAAAATGCAGGGGTGGTGGAAGGTTTTTGAAAACGTGGTGAAAGCTTTTGGAGGACTGAATTAAGATTTTGGAAGAATGAAGGAGGGATTTCGAGGAGTTATGGAATACTTCGAAAAGTGGAGGAAGATTTAGTAAGGGAGGTGGAAAACTTAGCAGAGGTATAGGAAGGCTCTGGAGGGATAAAGGAAGTTTGGTGGGATTGAAGGAGACTTGTAGGCATGAAAAGAGACTTTGAGGATGGGTAGACATTTTGTTGAGAAACTGAGAGAACATTTTTAGGTATGGAGGAAGGCGAAGTAAAGGAAGTGTTGAAGGGATAGTGGGAGACTTTGGAGAGATGAAGAAAGCTATTCAGAGATGAAGAAAGACTTATAAATAATGATAGAACTCTTTTAGAGGGATGAAACTGGAATTTTTGAGGGGTGGAGGAAGACCTTCGTGGGGTAGAAGAAGGTAATTGGGATTGTTCCTCCTAGTTTGTCAGTATTTCAAAATGTCTTCTTTCTTTCTTTCTCACTCATCAGCCATTGATTCTTCCAAGAGTGTCCACTGTCAATTCCATACTTCGTCAATGGTAATTTGGAGTCTATTATCAATCCAGATTCAGAAAACTATTCAATTCAGTCTAAATAAGTCATGTGGTTTTTTAAGGAGCAATAAATAGTCTTCATTAACTCCGCTAGTGCTATGATGTTTTAGTTACTTTGAATGTTACTAGAACATTTTATTCAGGCTGAAAACGACATCTGGCAGAGCCAAGGTAGAATGTGTTGTATGACACATGGAGTCATGGTGAGGGATTGCAATGAACAAAAGTAGATCCACTACCACAAGTGTCCAAGCACTGATGAATTCTACCTTCCTACCATTTCTGCTACCTTTATCGTCCTGATGTCCTCTCACAGATTACTGTTCTAGCCCTCTTAGTCCTGTAAACTGTTCTGTCCCCTGTGCTTTCGAAACATGACTCAGTCTTTTCCACCGTTTTAGCTTGCTTCTTCGTTCATTCACTCTTTTATCCTTAACTATTCTGTATACAATCCTCTGAAATTACTGATTTGTCCTTTAGCAGTCATTATGTTCCGCAGCGTTGTATCACCTCTGTCCTTCCAACTACTCCTGTTTTGCTGATCTGTTGTCCTGATCTGTATTCATTCTTCAAATCATCGCTATATCCTTCAAAATAATTCCGACAATGTCCTGTATACTGTTCTATCTTGAATCACCTCTCATAATTAGTATAGCTAGGTATTTGTACTCATGTTTCTTTTACATCACGTACTGAGCCCTTCTAGAAACCATGCCGGCTCTTTCACATATCCTATTTCAAATTGCCTATATACATTGTACAGTATTAATTTTCCTAGCTATGCGTCTATTCTCCTCTCAGATAATCGTTTTATTGTTAAATTATACTTATTCATTCCTTTCTCAGATGATCCGTCAATACTACCTCATTATTCTCATTAGCTATTCATGTACCATGGCATTTTTTTTTTTTTTATTACTGTAACCCCCAAACCATTTTGTTTATGCTGTGTGAGTCCCTGGGGAGATAAGGATTATTATTCTCTACTCCTACTGCCAGAATGTAACAAGGATCTGCATGCAAGCGCCAGTGTTGCTGTGTAACTGATTTGCTGAAATAGCCCTTGCAATCCCCTCAAAGCCACCAGAAAAGTTACATGCGCCTTTCTGCGACCTCCTAGATGATTGCAGTGGTGCAGTGTCATAATTTTCTAAAAAGGTTCTTAAGAATGACTAATGGATGTGAGCTCCAGTTCTTAATATAGCATCTTTACGGGTGTTTTGTTCTCTTGTGACCCTTTGAGGGAGAGAATCTCAAGGATCTGTTAGCGAACACCTTGGTTGTTCGATTTTCTTTGTGTGTGGTTTTCATAGTTTCATTAGGTTTGATCCGGTAGTTGTTCGGGGAGGCCTTCTTGCCACGGCCTTCCCAACGCAGATTGAGTATTGGTGTGTGGTCTTTTCTTATTTTCCAAACTTTAAATATCACACTTTTCTTTTTTATTGATGTTATTGCCAAACAATAATTGTGCAGCAATGTTTCATTATAAGGCTGAGTAAAGAGTTTACCACTAATTCTCACACCTTGGTCATCTTTCACAGTAGAGCAAATTGTGTTAAATCTTGTTTTTGTTTTCCTAAACTACCACCGAAACTATTCGAAGTATATGATCAACATCTAAAAACAAAACAAAACAAACAACGACTGATGAAGACTTATTATCAGAAAAAGATGTTCCTTTATTTGTTGTTTATCATATGTGTAGCCTATTGTGGTACACATACTTTAACAGAGTAGTTCAGCCTTTCACTTACTTGTGTCCCATTGCTGTCTGTTTTTATATATTTTTCTGTACTCATTCAGGAGAGTTCTTTCCATATATGTCTTACAAAGAATATTCTTTATTTAGGATGTAACTAATTAATGATATGTTCTCTCTCGCCATTCTTAACCCGAGGCGTCCCGTCAACGTATGGGTACATCACATCGTTTTGTCACAGCTAATCCCATCGACATGCCAGTAAGTCTCGCAATTGCAAGGTTCATAATTTGCACAATTTTCAATTTCCGCACGTGATTTTTGGTACGTATACAGGGGACACCTTCCTCTACAAGATGCCAGGCAGGGACAATGCCTTACCCAGCATGACCTCCCCCTCCTGCACGCCATTGTCTCGGCAATTCACTTGTTATCAGTGACCTGGCCAATAGACATTCATGGCCAGAGTGATTGTCCAATCGATGACAATGTGGAAGACAAAGTTTACATAGCATTAGAGGAAGAAACAGTCAGAAATGATGATCAGGTAATGTCGCAAAAAAGGTCGGGTACCATAAAACACCCTAGCTTTGGACATTTTTTGTGTGTTTTAATGAATAACTTTGTAAAATGGGGCAATTTTATCACTGTTGGTGTCATGTGGTAGCCAGGGACAGTACCTACTGTCGGAAATTTAGGAATAATTCCTCCCATATTCTATTTTAGTTGGTGATGGGCAGTCGTATTTTGGAAGTATAATGTATTATACGTAACCCAGGGTGATGGGTATATAGGATTACGTATATTTATACTATGGTTCATAATTTAGTCTTTTTCCCAGCCATGGATGGAATGTGCACATATGCATTTTTTGTTATTTGACTGGTGGATCGCCTCTGTTCTTCTCTCCAGAGGTCTAAGTTTTAGTCTCGGCTAGGCCTCGGTCAATTACGAGTCTCGAGACCTCAGCTGCTCGGGCTCTTGCCCACGCTCTCAGTCCTAATTCATTGAGTCTTAGTCTCAGATGATCTCAAGTCGAGTCAGAGGCAGTCCCAGTCTTGCCTTAGTCACGCTTGGAAGCAGTCTAACCACTCTCGTGGTATTGAGAGAGAATTCGGTTGGGACAGACTGGACTGATTAATTAATTTATGACAGTGCTTCCTCCTAGATGGGAATGAACATTATCAATTCACTTTAATTTATAAATAGTGTAAATAGTAATGCTTACGTAAAAAGTACGTATTTGGTCCAGGCCGTAACCTCCAGTAATCCGCCAAGCAACATCTTCAACAACTCCGACCATATGGCAACAACCTACAAGCCTTTCCATTGCTACTCTTAAGCTAAGTAACTAAATGACCCTTAGTGGCGAAAGACTGGGCGAATAATATTTCACCAGGGTTTCCAGCTTTTATTTGAGGATCCTTAAATAGATCATTTAGTTGCTTAGTAGGGAACACAACCTACACGTCATTACGATCCAGGTGAGTCCTGGGAGTAAGACATATATATCCGGACAAATTATGTAGTGTTGTAGGCCTATTTTTGTCTTGTTTAGTGCAAATGATTAGCCAGTTAAATATTTACGACACTACCGGGGGTATATTCTAAATTTTTCTAATTTTTCCCTCACAAAGTGGTCCTTCGAACCGGATTGTTAACACTCCAACATGGCGACTGCTCTGGAATTAAATTATTATCGGGTGGCTTATATAGGCCACTCTCTGGTCACCTGTGACACCTTGATGTCTGTGCCTTCACCATGGCCCTTGGTGACCATGGAGATGATCAGAGTAGGGGGTGCCAGAGTAGACAAATTTTTTGAGTACGAGGAATTTGCAGAAGTACTTAGACCTGGCTATAATTTGGTTATAGTCATGTTGGGGGGAAACGATATTAATGAGTCAACTGACGTGCAGGACTTAGTGGCTACACTACTACAAATTAATGAGGCTATAGAAGATGCAGGTGCTAAATGTGTGATATGCACTGTAGAAAAGAGGGAATATTCACATAATCATCCTCGATATGTGGATCCCATTGTTTACAATAAGATCATGAACGCGGTTAATAAGAAAATAACCAAGGAACTAAAAGGGAAAATTATTTTGCTTGGTGGTAAGACCTATCCTCTGGAGGTACGAGTCATGGACCAAATTCACGCTACCTGGGAAGGAAGAAGTAGAATTTGGGCCAAGGTGCGAGGAGCTATTAAATTTCATTATGATCAGTGGGTTGCTAACACAAACTAAATATGGATTAATTTTGTAGTAACCCCTAGAAGGCTTTAATTTATAATCTAAATTTAATTGTACTATTAATTTAGTTGTTCAGATTTATGTATCATTCTTAGTATTGCTGTTTGATGCTGAATTCTTCTATGTACATTTAGTTAATTTAATTCTAGTGGTTTCATTGCTGTAGGCTACATTTAGTGATTCTATTAATTTTGATTTTCAGACTTGGTTCAATATGTCCTTGTCAAGGAGGATTGCAGGCCATAAGGCCTATGTCATCACTCTCAGTGGTAAAGTAAATGATGAATTCCAATCCTCTGACAAAGGCTACACTAAACTTAAGGCCTGGAGCCAGCAATTACAGAACCAGCTGACTGTCATGGGAACACTTTATGATTCTTTATTGGAAGCCACAAAGGACGATGATGACTTTAATGAAATTTTTATAGCTAAGACTAACGAAGAAGAGAGAATTTGCCTACTAATAGCTCAAATTAATTCCTCTCTGAAAAGTGAGTCTACCCATTTAACTTGTCCAAGGGCTGAGTCGAAGCTGCCCACACTTGAACTACCCGAGTTTGATGGCACTTCGGCTAATTGGAATTCCTTCTGGGATCAATTTGTTGCCAGTATTGATTCCAGAAAAGATCTTAGTCCAGTAGACAAATTAAATTATTTAAGAGGAGTGTTAAAAGGTGACGTGAAGAAATTCATCGATGGTTTCAGTATAGAAAGTGATGGATATAGCAGTGCAGTGCAGCTACTTAAGGCAACTTTTGATAATCCTAAGAGAAATCAGCACGAACTTGCAATGCGACTGCTACACCTTAAAACTCCTATTCATACTTGTAATTCCTTGGCCGAATTTAGGGCTAATCTAGAATGCACCCTTAGGAAGTTGGAAAAAATGGGGTGTGATTTAAGTAGTTCCAGTTGGCTTATCTCTCCACTAGTAATGAAAAAGTTACCCAGTAAAACTATTGAGAGAATCCAGCATGTAACAAATGAAGATTATCCCCAGTTACAGGAAATTAGGGACTCATTATTAAAAGTTTATTAATCATTTAGAGTCCAAAGGGCCTGAAGCTAAATCAGATTCCAGTACTAAAGGTGCTTTAACTAAAAAGAAGCCTGATAAATTCAAATTATCTCCTAAATCAATTCCTAAGATTTACCACACTTCAGAACAAGTATCTTCACCCACATCTCCCAAGAATGCTCAGTCACAAACCTCTGCATCGGCTAGTCAGCAGCCAGCTCAGCAGCTGAAGTGTATTTTGTGTGATGGAGCACATCTGTCCAAGAGATGTGAGGCGTATTCAGGTCGTTCTACTCGTGTAGAAAGACTCGAACAGATAGGACGGTGTGGTAGATGTACTTGTAGGCACAAGACTTATCAATGTAACTTCAGTTTGAAAAGATGTGACCTTTGCAAAAAGGGGTTTCATCACAATGTCTTGTGTGATAAGCTGAATACACTTAATTCACAAATTTGCTCAGTCACCCCAACAAATCAACATACCATCTCAACTGCTTTACCGGTTGGAGCTGTTCATATTATTAAGAATAAATCTCAAATTAAAGCAAAAGTTCTTTATGACCAAGGATCACAGAGGACATTCATTTCTCAGGACCTAGTAAACAAGCTTAAATTAAAGCCTAGTGGTACGATTAATTTACAGCTGTCCGGCTTCATTAGTGAAGATCAGAGAAGAGAATATCAGCTATTTAAGATTACTGTTAAAGCTGGCAGGAAGTACACTAGACTAGAGGCTGTGGTTAGAGACACCTTACCTAACAACATAAGAACAGATGATCTAGAGAAGTGTTTGACCTATTTGAAAGATCAACAAATTAAAGTATCTGATCCTGGTTTGACTGATCACATAGATAAAATAGATCTCCTTATTGGTGCTGATTTCTATCCTAAATTAGTTTATGGTCTCATTAAATTCAAGGGCATAAATTTCCTAAAAGTACAAGGAGGATTAGTTGTATATGGCAATATTCCTGACAAGTTTGTAAGTACAAGGAAAGCAATTCAGGTTGCTATGGTAACGAATATATGCTTGCAGCCCTCACTAAATTCAGAAGAGCCTGACATTTCCAATTTGTGGAAAATGGATAGCATTGGCATTAAACCTGAACAGGTAACTCACGAAGAAGCTTTTGTGCTTGAAAATTATAAAAAGACTGTTCAGTACTATGATGACCAATATTGGGTAAAACTTCCTTGGAAAGTCAATCGACCTAGTTTGCCCACAAATTATAAATTAGCTCTTAATCGCCTTAATTCAAATTTAAAGAGACTTAAAGGTGAAGGAGATTTACTAGATAAATATGATCAGTTAATCAAGAGTCATTTAGAAAAGGGGTTTATCGAGGAAGTTAAGCAGGCACAGGTTGGACAAAATACTCATTATATTCCTCATTTGGCAGTAATGAGAGACAGTAAGACTACACCTGTGCGAATAGTATTTGATTGTAGTGCCAAATTAGGCTCCTACACTAACAGCTTGAACGATTGTTTGTACACTGGTCCAACTCTAACCAAAAATCTATTAGATGTGCTGCTAAAATTCAGAACTAATGAATATGCCTTTACAGCAGACATCAGCAAAGCTTTTTTACGGATAGGACTTCAAGAAGAAGACAGGGATTTCACCAGATTTTTGTGGCCAAGTAATCCTCATGATGATAACAGTTCTCTGGTAACTTACAGATGTAAATCAGTCCTTTTTGGAGCCACTAGCTCACCCTTCTTGTTGCAAATGACGCTAAATTATCACTTAGAGCAGCAAAAAGAAAATATAGAAGTGGCTAACCAAATTAAAGATTCGCTATATATGGACAATCTTCAGGGGACTGTAAATTCTGAGGAGGATCTAAAGAAATTTCATCTGATAGCCAACAAGATTATGCAAGAGGCTAACATGCCATTGCAGGAGTGGACATCTAACTCCACTGAAATAAATTCTGATTCTGAAGTCTGTAATAAAATATTAGGATTGTGGTGGGATCCAGACATTGATGTCCTTAATGTAAAAAATGTAGAGTGGGATACAGTTGATAGGTAAAGATCTTTATCAAGTAACATTAATAAAATTTCTGATCCCCTAGGACTAATTTCTCCCCTAACTATTCCTTTAAAAATTCTAATTCAACAAACATGGACCAGAAAATTAGGCTGGGATGACCCTTTACCTACAGACTTGCTGGAGAGTTGGGAAACCCTCTCAAAAGAATGCAACAACCTAGCAAGTGTTAAATTTCCGAGAATGGTGGGAAAAGAAGGTTCTTCCTATGATTTACATCTGTTTTGTGATGCTTCACCCAAGGCTTATGGAGTAGTTGCTTACATCAATAATTATGAGGATGTTCCTATAATTTTATCTTCTAAAGCAAGAGTAGCTCCTCTAAAAGGTAAAACTTTACCTCAGTTAGAACTAACAGCCATGTATGTAGCAGTCCATTTTGGGGTGTATATCAGGAAGACCTTAAGTAATATAAAGATTAATACCACCTATATATGGTCAGACAGTGAAGTAGCCCTTCAATGGGTAGTGAACAATAAAAGTAACATCTTGTATGTCAAAAATCGAGTACAAGATATGAGAGATGCTGATCCTGACTGTTATTATCTCCATCTCACAACTAAAGATAACCCAGCTGATTTGTTAACTAGAGGCCTAACTTATGATAAATTTATAAATAGTGACTCCTGGTTTCATGGTCCGGAATGGTTGAATAATAAAGATCTTTGGCCAGAACAGAAATTTAAGACGAAGATGGAGCCTAATGCGCTAACTGTCCTAGAAGTTCAGGAAAAAGAACTTGAACCCTTGTTTGATCCGGAAAGAGTTGGTAGTTGGAAGAAGTTAATAAAGATCACCAGTTTGGTTTTCCAATTTTTGCAAAAGATTAGGGGGAACAAAACTCTAAACCTGATGAAACCCCAACAATATTGGTTGCTATACTTACAGAAGAGTAGCTTCCCCGAAGTTTACCAATATTTTCAGAAACCACTTGTAACAAGGATGCCAGATTTGGTTAAGAGTTTAAACTTATTTGAGCACAATGATTTGATCAGATGTAGTGGTAGGCTGGACCAAGCTGGTCTCCCCTTTCACACTAAATTTCCACTGTTGTTGCCTAGACAGCAACATTTGACGAAATTATTGGTCCTATATGCTCATGAAACCACTTTGCATGGTGGTGTTTCTGATACATTGTGCAAATTGCGAGAAAACTTCTGGATCCCTAAAGGCCGACAAGTTGTGAAATCTACAATTAAATCCTGCTATACATGTAAGAGGTTAGATTCTTAGAAGGACGACCGTATCATTATCCTTCACCACCACCCTTACCTAAAGAGCGGGTGGAAGAAGCTAGACCCTTTGAAATAATCGGTTTAGATTATACAGGCTATATGGAAGTCTTGAAACCAGACACCCTACAAGAGCAAAAGGTGTATGTGGTACTGTTTACTTGCGCTGTCACCAGGGCAGTTCACTTGGAGTTGGTCACAGATTTAACTGCCGAAACTTTTTTGAATGCTTTTAGGAGATTTGTGTCGAGAAGATCTTGCCCGAAATTAATTAACAGTGACAACGCTTCTAATTTTAAATTAGGATCCGAACTTCTACATCAGGTCCTGCAGAGTGCGGAAGTCCAAGATGAATTCACCAGCAGAGAATGTGAGTGGAAATTCATACCGCCGAGAGCTCCATGGTTCGGTGGTTTCTATGAGAGACTAATGGGCATAGTAAGAGGGTGTCTTAAAAAGGTATTATTCAGAAAACCAGTAAACATGGATGATTTACACACTATAATTACGGAAGTGGCATGCCGTGTTAACAACCGCCCCTTAACGTATGTCCTTACCAGCCTCGATGAGCCAGAAGCCCTCACTCCTTCTCATCATATTTGTGGATATCGATTGGACTCCTTGCCTGCAATAACTACGGCACCCTATGATTTGGATCCCTCTTACGTTGAAGATGATAAATTGAACACTAAGTACCATCAGTTATCCAAATTGATTAACAAATGGCAGGATTCATGGAAAACTCAATATTTGTCATCCCTTCTCGATAGACATGTACCCCAAAAGTTGGCTAATAAAACGGATGTTGATATTAAGGAGGGGGATGTAGTGTTAATTCACACTGATAAGTCAAGGAATAGTTGGCAGTTATTGAATGCTATCCGGATAAGCAAGGGATAGTTCGTACAGTGAAGTTAAAGACGGCCCAAGGCCTTGTACTCAGGACTATCAATAAATTATATCCATTAGAAACAGCCGTGAGTTCCCGTCCGGAGGCGCTTAATACAGCACTCGGGGACGTTACTCATGGCCGTAGGGATACAGATGCGGGAAGCTCAGATAGACCGCAGCAGGGAGCCGCACAACGGTTCCGAGCTCACCTGGGAGAGTTAATTAAACGGGGTGATGTTTAGATTTCTTGGCCCCCAGGATGTCGGAAATTTAGGAATAATTCCTCCCATATTCTATTTTACTTGGTGATGGGCAGTCGTATTTTGGAAGTATAATGTATTATACGTAACCCAGGGTGATGGGTATATAGGATTACGTATATTTATACTATGGTTCATAATTTAGTCTTTTTCCCAGCCATGGATGGAATGTGCACATATGCATTTTTTCTTATTTGACTGTGGATCGCCTCTGTTCCTCTCTCCAGAGGTCTAAGTTTTAGTCTCGGCTAGGCCTCGGTCAATTACGAGTCTCGAGACCTCAGTTGCTCGGGCTCTCGCCCACGCTCTCAGTCCTAATTCATTGAGTCTTAGTCTCAGATGATCTCGAGTCGAGTCAGAGGCAGTCCCAGTCTTGCCTTAGTCACGCTTGGAAGCAGTCTAACCACTCTCGTGGTATTGAGAGAGAATTCGGTTGGGACAGACTGGACTGATTAATTAATTTATGACAGTGCTTCCTCCTAGATGGGAATGAACATTATCAATTCACTTTAATTTATAAATAGTGTAAATAGTAATGCTTATGTAAAAAGTACGTATTTGGTCCAGGCCGTAACCTCCAGTAATCCGCCAAGCACTAGCAACAAGCAACATCTTCAACAACTCCGACCATATGGCAACAACCTACAAGCCTCTCCATTGCTACTCTTAAGCTAAGTAACTAAATGACCCTTAGTGGCGAAAGACTGGGCGAATAATATTTCACCAGGGTTTCCAGCTTTTATTTGAGGATCCTTAAATAGATCGTTTAGTTGCTTAGTAGGGAACACAACCTACACGTCATTACGATCCAGGTGAGTCCTGGGAGTAGGACATATATATCCGGACAAATTATGTAGTGTTGTAGGCCTATTTTTGTCTTGTTTAGTGCAAGTGATTAGCCAGTTAAATATTTACGACACTACCGGGGGTATATTCTAAATTTTTCTAATTTTTCCCCCACACCTACTGAATCTATATAATAAAAAAAATTAACCACACTAAACTCGTGTTTTTTTGTTTTTTTTCAGGTGTCCGAAGTTAGGAACAAATTTCCTTACTTCGGACAGCTCTTCTAAACCTCGGACATCCAAGTATTTGCCCTTTAAACATGAGAATGGTTAATAGCACCTGTCTCTGGACACACTGGCCAAACTTCGGACACTTTAAAGTTTTCTAAAAAATGTCAAAAAAAATCCTGGGCACTCGTGGCACAAGTTATACGTATATAAAGGGAAATATCCAAACACATCTTTTTTGAGCTCATAATTTGAAATCACATTAAGATGCATCATATCACATTGTAGTGAGGTAATCTGGCCATAAATATAACTAAGAACTCTTCAGAAACTTTTTCAGATGAAAAAATTATATAAAATGCATTGCATATTTTCCAAACTGTAAGGGGAACTGATCTCTTTTTCCTAAACAAAACTTCACGTAATTATCAAGTAGCTACCTCACTGACTCAACAAATGCATACTGAAATAACAAAATATAATGTTAAACACTTCTTACTGGTTCCAATGACACCCACAAACACGCACACAAATCAATAGACACACGCACACACAGGCACATGTTATGAAGGCCCCATGGAATGTATTAACGAACTACACACTTTAGTCTTACACACACACACACACACACACACACACCGCTCGCTGGTGCAGTGGTAACGTTCTCGCTTGCCAACTGGTGGACGAGAGTTCGTGCCTCGCTCAGGTTGCGAAAAGTTTCACTGACGAAGTGGGTGGTTACTGTCCCCTTCGAGCAAGGGGACGGGTGTGTGCTTGTGTGAAGGTCACAGCCTTGCCCTTAGATCGGACTATATGAGCTCTCAGCTCCCTTCTGGAAGGGTAAAAGCTGACGATCACGACCATCAAGTGATCCTGACTGACCCAGTGAATTACACACACACACACACACACACACACACAGAAACAAACATCCCAAACAGGCCTGTGGTTGTAAACACACACACACACACACACACACACACCTATTGTCTGTATTTTTCCCGTAATTTGTCTGTCCGAATTTAGGATTTTTTTTTTTTTTTTTTTAATAGAGATATTCATTAAAACAGTTATAGCAAGATGATGCATGTATATATTTTAAAATAGTTTACTGCCCAGTACTTAAACACTTTTCCACATATAATCGTACTAATTACGTTCTTACAATTGAAACTGTTTATGTGTGAACAAAGTTTTGCAAGAGTTAAAAAATATCGATTTTTTTACCATTTCACCCACACATATTCAAGCTAGTTTAATAGGACTTATACATAATAATCTTTAAAGATTACCCTACCTACCCATATCAATAGTTTTTACAAATATCGCACTCTCTTCCAATAAACTTCAATTATTACATTTTTTCGCAAAAGTCCGAAGTTTGGGCGCTGTCCGAAGGTACGGTGTTTTACGGTATGTTAATGTGTTAGTGAGTGAAACAATGCTCATATTGCCTATATTACTGTGTGAAAACCAGTATACTCTCGTACTACATATAGATTCGTACCAAATAAATAAATAAATACCGTTTATGAGTGGTGTGGAATAGTTACCCTCCCATAGAACTCGTTTTCTTTGGAGCCAGCCTGATAGAAAACCCAGTAAGGTAAGGAGTACTGCTAGCTCTATCGAGTATTTAAACTTCAGGTGAGCGATTTCTCTGTGAATTTTCGATGTTTCTCACCAAAAGCAGAGGTTACAGCCGAAAAAAAATGTTTCTAAAATTGGTCGGGATTGGGGGGAGTCAGTGGTCGGAAATCGGTCGGGACGGGGCGGGTTAAACACATAGAAGTTGCTACTTCGCACTTTTGGGCAGAGGAGGTGTTTTTAGGTAATTGTATGACAAGGTATGGGCAGGGTGATGTGGGGTCTTATGGACCCCAAGGCCAAAAAAGTAATAATAATAATAATCAGGAAAGGAACTTTAATGAGATATGAAAGTACAAAAACGTAATTCAAGTGTTGTGCTCGAACTAAAATAATGGTCAAATTGTTTAATTTGATCTAACAAGAAAAAAAAATAAAACAAAAAAAAGAACCTCCTTTTTCCTCATACCCAGAATGTAAAAAATCGCACACTCAAAAAGGCAAGCTTGATTGACGTTTTCATTGTTGCAGCATGAAGCTGGACGATGTGTTCATCCATGACATTCACTTCAGCCACCTAGCAACAAAGTAAGTTGGTACCGCAATAGTCTGTATTACATAAAAAATTATAAAGAAAATTTTACCCATATTATTACACAGGACTTATAAACCCCGTGAAATCCCGTTACTAGTGAGTAATATGTATGAAACTGAAGATATTCATAATATAAATAATGCAGAATGGTTTGGAATATAGCCTAATACACTGGAACTAACCTACTCCTACTGGCACATATTGCAGAAGACATGGGAGCTCCGTCTACACATGTGGTGTCTGCACTGGATGCAGGTGGTTCTGGTCTTGCTGTCATCCTTCCATGTGCAAGGGAAGCACCTCTTCTTCTCTCTTGGCCCCTCTGATGTTCTAGCAGGAGCAGGAGGAGGACTAAAGTTGAACATGTCGCGGATAACACTTGCTGTTCTGATTTGTAGTGCAGGTAAGTTATATTTAAGCAGGCCAGGGACAAACAAGTTCAGTGGCCAGTTTCTGGAGGAACACTCGTCTCTCCAGCAATCTTCCATTCCCTTCTTGAATGCTGTGGCTGTCTATAACGCGGGCATTGATTCCTGCAGCATTTTTCATGTCATAAAAAAATGCACAAAGGCCACCGCCTTGTTCATTGACTAGCAGAGTATGTTGAAGACATCTGATCAAATGTAACTACTCTACCTTTTATCTTGTTGCAGAAATGGATAATTTCAGCCTTGTTTCTAGGACCCATTTCTCCTCCATGGTGTAGCATTGATGACAGGATTACCATTTTCTTCCTTCTAGGGTAGTATGATACAAGAGTGCTCCTGTGATTATATAGGAATGCTGAATTTTCACTCTTGTTTCTCTCTTCATACATTTCAGTAGGAATATATTTCTTCTTGATAATGCACACTAGTGTCATATCCTTCTTTTCTAGTCAAACAGCTGATGGATATGAGGTAAAGCAATTGTCCATTGTTATTTTTCTCTGGCTGTGAAAGTATGGTTTGGCAAGTTCTAATGTATATGTTAGACTAAGCATCTGCGCAGGCAACTTGCCGTGTTTGACAAGGTATGGGATAGCATTCAGTATGTACTATGTTTGCACATTACAGGCCATAAACAGTTTTATTCCATATTTAGCAGGTTCATTTGCTATGTACTGACAAAAGCTACATCTACCTCTGAAGCAAGAAGTTGTTCCTCCACTGTAACATTTCTTCCAGCCATAAAGTTTCTGGCACACATTTCAATGAGTATGCCCTAAAGCTCTCGGATCGGTGCGAACTTGTCCTGCTTTCCCGTTTTCCCGCGTTGCCATATCATGAAACCTCATACATCTTATCAGGAAAGAAGAACTTTTTTCTGACACTGGAGCTCTATACAGTGGGGCTCGATGATGCAAATCCCACATTTCTTTAGTGGTCACATGGTTGTCCTGTCTTGCAGCAGACATAAGCAGGACTCCCACTAAATATTGTATTTCACTGACTGAAGTGTCAGTGTACTTTGAACTTGGCAGTAGCTGCATCATTAATCTGAATTGTGTAGTCAGCAATCACTGTATATAGTGGAAGGTCCAAAAATAGCTCTGAACATTGCAAAATGGTGTTGCTCCTTCAGCACTAGGTCCAGAAGCATATTGAGTTTCACTCCCTTGTGGTGTCCTTCATTATCCAGTAACTGGTGGGGAAGTAGCCTACTCCATAAGTGGCCATCTTGAGCAGTGCAGCGGTCTGCACTGAATTTTTGGACATAATCCACTACATTTTCCATTTCTTGCTCCCTGGATGGCAACTGTTGTGATGTGGTGGTGTTGGGGCTGGTAGATGAGGTCGAGGGTAGAGCTGGGTTATCCATTTGACTCTCGTTTCTTGAACCTGGGTCATCAACTAGACCCTCCTTGTCTGTCTCTTGCTCCGTACGAAGTCTCTTGCATGGTGGTGGATGTTTTTAGAAGCCAAGGGATCTGATGCTTGTAGATTCAAGGAATGAGTTTGGGTCTTTGCTGGTACTCCTGTTGGTCTCTTCATCATCACTCAGTTCTGTTTCAGTGTTACATGCTGCGCATTCCAAAACATCCACATCATCCAGATCCAATACTTCCAACTGGTCCATCTGTATCACTGTTGTGTCTGTCTCCTTGCCCTGGGAATTCGGTGGGTCCATGGTCCTCACCAAATAGTCATCAATTTGTTCCTGACTTGCATTATCTGGCTTTGACATGATTTCTGGAATATATGATAACCTGAAAAAGAAAAGACTGTCTCACTCATTTGCAAAGCATGTAACACCACAGTGCTCCCTTTTTAGAGCCCTCTCAGTAAAACGTTATTTGCACTCACCACAGTTTTGGTCCATCAAAACACCTATTGTCACATAAAGCACCTTCTAAAACCCTTCTAAGATCATTCAGAAAATGGAAGCTCGTCTAGAGGCACTGACTGGCCAGAGTAAAGTATGTAACCACCTTAGTGCCCCTTTTTGAAAGCCCTCTCGAAAACAGCAGTTTTCAATACACCATCATAGTTATTATCAAACACCAAAGTATCTAATGCCCATATGGCACGTATTCTACAGCCTTTATAGTCTTAGAAAAATCACTCAATATACGTCAGTTCGTCTAGAGCAGTGGTTCCCAAACTGGGGGCCATGGCCCCCTTGGGGGCCATATATCAGAATGTAGGGGGCCATAACCTGAACCGAAGGAGTTTAACGAGTAGGTACGGTAGTCAGTGGAGAGAACTTACACAGGTTCAGTACAGGTTTGTGCAATGCCTTGCTGCCAGACACAAGTAATACGTCTTTTTTTTTTTTTTTTTTTTTTTTTGCCTGTGTAATTACCTTTTTTTTTAAATCTGATTCTGTGTTGTTGACCAAATAAGGCATAGAGATGTATTAGGGGAGTAGATAATTTAACTCAATCTAATTCTAAGGCTTCCTAAACTATGGATTCTGTATGATAACTTGGTCTTGAATCTTGAGTATCAGCAAGGATGTTCACATTTTTCGGTTAACTATCCATTCACAGTTGCAACATTGATCACTGTGTGCGCCTCCCCATATAATCAGTTTGTGCCCACCTGTGAATACTTCAATAATTATATATATATATAAGATTCAGCTAAGACAAGATACACATTTCTTTATTAATACTTAACAAAAGAGAAAATAACAAATGTAATAAAAAAAATTACAGGATTTGCTAGAATGATTTTTATATGGACATGATGAGTGTAGGACTGTAGTGTAGACAGGCACTGTAGTCATGGGTTATGGTTGGGGAAGGGGGGCCATGGACAAGGATCACGTATGAAAAGTGGGTAACGACCAGAAAAAGTTTGGGAACCACTGGTCTAGAGGCACTGACTGTCCAGTGTAATGTGTGTAACATCTTTGAAATCCCTCTGGAAAACAATAGTTTTCAACACACCAACACAGTTGTCATCAAACACCAAAGCATCACATGCCCATGTGATACATATTCTACAACCTTTATAGCCATAGAAAAATCGCTTAAAAAGCGTCGGTATGTGTTTAATGGCACAGAATCCAGAAAGTCTCAAAACATGACAGATCACCAAAAACTGTTTCATTTCACCACAGCATATCGGTGGTTCCATCACACACAAAGCAGCCTCTGGTACCTAATGGACCCCAGTATCCTCAATGGCAACACCACTTGTTCACTTGTCAATAAAAAGAATCAACTACAAAGTTAATATTTTCACTGTATTTCACTATTTTTCCAAATACTATCAATCACAAATATGAAATTCACTAATTATTCCACACATCTGGGGTCTATCAGACCCACTTGCCTAATTCAGCCAACAATCAGAACACTGAGAAACACAACTTACCTTCAGAAGTTTTCGATTAACACTGTTGGTTGACTGAAGCATGGCTGCGTCAAGTCATTGACATGTGCAGAAAGAGAACGATGCATGTGAAGCCCATTGGAGCCTGGATTACTTATTCAGGGATTAAGGGGCACATAGAATGATTGGATATATTTTAAGTTTTAGATACTTTTACATTTCAAGATTTGCTATGCTTATTACATTAACTGCATGTAGAATGGAAGGTAATGTCACGTTTTATGAAAGAGTTCTACCTATAATCATTTTAAAGCAACTTTTAGCAGTTTAGATGATACATGGTTTGACTATATACCTATCTATCTATCTATCTATCTATCTATCTATCTATATATATATATATATATATATATATATATATATATATATATATATATATCATCATCATCATCAGCCGTTTGAGTATCCACTGCAGGACCGGCCTATCCCGACCGAAGTCGAGACGGTACAGCCAATGTATCTGTACCAAGTGGCTTAGGCTGTCTGGTAGAGATTGTATGTAGGGTGAGAAGTGCTTGTAAGTGTAATTGTATTGTTGGAGTGGCTTTGGATGTGTGTGTAGTCTGTGAACCAAGTGTAATCGGCCCGCGCAAGCCGACTGGGTGCAAGCATACTTTATAGTAAGCAACACTGGTTCAACCACGGCACACCAAACATATATATATATATATATATATATATATATATATATATATATATATATATATATATATATATATATATATATTTGTATACTAGAATGGCCCATATTTTAACATCTTAGAAAATTTTACTTCTGACCCTCGCAAGTGGTTCCATTCCATTAAAAAAAAAAAAAATTTGAGTGAAATTTGATGCAAATCTATTGTGGAGGTGGCTCAAGGACTTCTAACTGTAGCGTGCTCGACGAATCACACCGTTCATGTGGTGTATAGGTATCAACCATTACCAAATGCTGCAAGGGTCAAAATTAATATTCCCCATGTTTACTGATGCATGAGATCTCGCTAGTATGCAGCTATGTGGAATGTCCATGACAGTCTGGTCTTCACAGTCTGGTCTTTGGTGTGTCGCACTGTTACGTGACAGGTTTGTCTATGTGTGCGTGTGATATAGCGTGACTGTGTGAGCGGGTGATACTGTGTTTGACCCTTAGCGTGCGGTGGACCTACTGTATATACAGACTGTGCAAAATCTACTGAATAATTGTGGGAACACTATAAATAGACACATCTCCAAAAATTTTCCCCTGTAAATCCTAGCAGAGACTATATAGTCGGCAATGTTCCCAAAAACCTCACATATCCCTAACTGGCAACATATGGGTCCCAGGTGGCATATATAAGGTTGATCACTTAGTGACTCAATAGGACTTTGATGGATGGTCGTGAAGAGTGCAGTTGTGTATTCGTTGTTCTCTCCTCTAGCGATCTAGGGCTGCCTCACTGGCAATAGTTTTGTAAATAGGGGAATAAAAGTTAAGTTATCTAGATCTCATTTTCCTCCCTGGCCTTAGTAGATATAGTAAGTGTCTATATCTGTTTCCTGAGATTGCCTTTGCTTACTCACCTCTGGAGTGTACCCCCCACTTATCGCTCTGGGGTGTGAGTCACACACAGGCTCGTCCTCCCGAGAGTGGTTTGAGAGGGTCATCTCAGTCTAGCTGGGTCTTCCCCAGGTACTTTGCCCCTAGGTCGTTTTTCTCTTTCTTCCCACTTTCCCCTCACGGGGGGAGTGGTCACTATGACGGATGCCCCTGTTGCCTCTCCCCCCTTCAGGGGGGGAGGTGGTCCTGACGAAAGTAGGCATGACAGGACTGACCACCCCTAGACTGACGGACGCCAGACTCGAGCCACACTTGATATCCCTGTAGCAAATGCGACATACGTCACCATTCATGCGTTAGGTTCCACTCCCCTGTCCAATCTCAATCCCTTCCTTATCAAGAAGGTGATTGACCACTGTGCGGGAGAAGCCGAGCAAGTTAAAAAACTTGCTAATGGAGATCTCCTGGTTAAAACTGTAAACTCGGCACAGGTAAAGGATTTGTTGAAACTGCACAAATTCCATTGTTATGATGTCAAAGCCAAAATCCCAATCTCCATGAACTCCTGCAGGGGTGTTGTCATTTGCAGGGATCTCATGGTGATGAGCGAGGATGAGATCGTAAGTGAATTGGCGCAACAAGATGTAATTGAGGCAAAATTCATTACTCAATACTCGGAAGGCATAAGGACGAAGACAGCAACTATTATCTTGACGTTTGCCAAATCTTCTCTTCCTAGTGATGTCAAAGTTGGTTACGAAGTCATTCACGTTCGGCCGTACATCCCTAACCCTTTGTGTTGCTTGAAATGCCAGCTGTTGCTTGAAATGCCAGCTGTATGGGCATGGTACAAAGACTTGTCGGGCTTCCCAGCCAGTGTGCGGCAAGTGTGCAAGCCAGGGTCATGATGCGGAAAGTTGCACATCAGAGACAGTATGTTGCTTTCACTACAAGGGTACTCACTCCACTTCCTCTAGGGATTGTCCCAAGTGGAAGGAGGAGAAGGAGGTCTGCATAGTGAAGGCAACTGAGGGTATTTCCTTCTACGAAGCTAGGAAAAAGATGAAGGAGTTGCATGCAACTCCCGCGCCGAATAGGTCCTATGCTTTGGTGGTAATGTCCCGTCCTGTGATGTGCTCTGTCGAGACGCAGACTGACCTTGTCCTTCTCTCTCCTGCCACTCACAGTACATCTCCATCTCAACCTCCTGTCTGCTCCAACTCTCTCACTGACATCCGTAAAGCTTCAACTTATTCTCAGGCTGCTGCTGCCTCTCCATCAGTACGGCCTAAAGAGAAGTCTGACAAGCCTACTAAGAATAACATGACCACCCTCACGAAACAGTCACGTCCTCATTCCTTCCAGTTCCTACACCAGCGAGGGAGAGAAAGGTTAGCTCTTCCTCGGGGGAGGCTGGGAACCTAGTTATTGATGAAAATATGGAGGTTTCCATCAACAAGCACCAGGATAGGTCCCCCGGTAGTCGCTCGCCTGCTGGCGGGCGACAGAAAAAGATGAAACACACTGGCCCCCAATGAAAATCTTAAACCATCGCATTCACTATATTACAGTGGAATTGTAGAGGTGTCGGGAATAAGTTGCAAAATATAGCAATCTTGCTTTCCTTACACAGGCCAGACGTTGTTTGTTTACAGGAGACGCGCCTGGAGGATCATCCTGATCCTCCACAGTTCAAACACTATCACTCGTATAGAAGATATGAAGGTCACGGAGTTGCCATTTATACACACAAATCATACCCACAAATGGAAGTGATTCTAGATTCTACTCTGGAAGCTGTCGCGTGCAGAGTAAAATTTAATAACACGTATCTGTCTATTTGCTCTCTGTACTGTAATCCACATGGCCTCATTGACAGTGATGCTTTAAATTCACTATTTGAACATCTTCCGGGAAGTAAGTTAGTGTTGGGCGATTTTAACGCCCATTACTATCAATGGGGTAGCTTGAGGATTGATGGTCATGGGGAGCAAGTAACCAACCTAATACTACAGTCCAACCTCTGTCTTCTGAACGATGGTAGAGCGAATCGTGTAGATGATCGTACTGGTAACTTTTCGGCCATTGACTTATCTTTGGCCTCCCTTGGTATACATCAAGATTTCTCATGGAACCCTTACGACGACTCCTTGGGAAGTGATCATTTACCCATCTGTCTTTCTTATATGCACGACATCATTTCGGGCCCTCCATCTCCAAAATTTAACTATAAGAAAGCAGATCGGGGATCCTTCTCAAGGATCGCCAATTTAGGTATATCTGGGGAGACCATGGACGTTAAGGTCGAAAATATAACTACTTCCATATTACACGCAGCCGAGGCTGCTATTCCCAAGACTTCTACAGTTCATGCGAAGCATAGAGCACATTGGTGGACCCTGGATTGCCGACAAGCATTAAGAAAACGCAATAGGAGATACAGGATTTTTGATAGTCAGCCCACTGAGAAAAATGTTATTGCATACAAACAGGCACGGGCTGAGGCAAGGAGAATAATAAGAAGGGCCAAACGTGACTCCTGGTGGTCCTTTGTGTCCACGGTGACTCATACAACACCGTTACATAAAGTCTGGTCCACTATAAGAATAATAAATAATAAAGGCCCATATTTCCCTGTCACCACCCTTCAGGTTAATAATAACATCTATGACGAGCCCATGGACGTTGCTAACATCCTCGCCAGGAGTTTTTCTCATGTAAGTAGCTCAGCCAATTACGACCCGTGATTTCAACACCATAAACGCACGGCTGAGCTACAGATATTAGACTTTGCCACAGAAGACGTAGACTCCCAGTACAACCAAGAGTTTATGCTAGATGAACTGCTCCTTGCCCTTAACCCACCCTGTCCTGTCGACGTATGGGTACGTTGCAACATTTTGCATTTACCAGTCCTGGCGACGTACTGGTACGTCGTGCAATTGCAAGGTCCCTAATTTGGACAATTTTCAATTTTCGCTCATGATTTTTCATACGTGTACATGGCACACCTTCCTCTATTCCTCCTCAAGATGCCAAGCAGGGACAATGCCTTACACCGGATAACCTCCCCCCTCCCCCTCTCACGCCATTGTCTCGGCAATTCACCTGTTACCAGTGACCTGGCCAGTAAAGACATTCAGAGCCAGAGTGATTCCACAATCGATGACAATGTGGAGGATAAAGTTTACATAGCATTAGAGGAAGAAACAGTCAGAAATAATGATCAGGTAATGTGGCAAAAGAAGGTCAGGTATAGTGATGAGTTAGTGAGTGAAACAGTGCTTATAATGCCTATATTACTGTTTGAAAACCAATATATTCTCGTACTACATATAAATTCGTACCAAGTAAATAAATAAATACCGTTTATGAGTGGTGTGAAATAGTTACGCTCCCATAGAACTTGTTTTCTTTGGTGCCAGCCTGTTAGAAAACCCAGTCAGGTAAGGAGGTACTGGTACCTGGATCGAGTATTTTAAACCTCAGATGAGCAATTTCTCTATGAATTTTCGATGTTTCTCATCAAAAGCGGAGGTTATAGCCAAAAAATTTTTTTTCAAAAATACCTCGGGATTGGGGGGTGTCAGAGGTGCGAAATAGCTCGGGACGTGACGGGTTAAATCCTGTAAAGACACCAGCCCTGGACCAGACACCATCACGTACGGTATGATCCAGCATCTTAATCAGGACAACCTGATTAAGATGTT